>NC_137021.1:29872880-29927880 GCF_032717465.1 Coenobita brevimanus | reverse complement strand
GGGAAAGGAGGTCCGGATGATGATGATGATGATGATGATGATGTAATGGAGTAAATACATGGCAGTAAAACTGAATATAGAATATTTTATAACATGTTGTAGTAATATAGTGGTACAAATGCTTACGTACTACATACACATATATTTATGCCATGGTAATATTATTAGGTCATTACATTACATTTGGCGTTATGCCTACAGTAATTAATGTGTAATATTACACTCAACTTGTATGATGATTGAAAAACATAATTCTGGTAACAGAATTGTAGGAACATTGTTGTTACATTGTATGAATGTAACTGTTACATAATTGTAGTTTTAACTGTAGTAATATTGCAATTGTTACATAAATGTATTTTTAACTGAAGCAGTATTGTAATTGTTACATACTTGTATTTTATTTGAAGTAATAATGTAATTGTTACATAATGTTATTTTACATTAAAGTAATATTGTAACTGTTACATAACTGCAGTAATATTGTTGTTAAATGTAGTAACTGCAGTAATATTGTATGTAACTGTAGTAGTATTGTACAATTAGACTGTAAGTTACATTAATGTTGTGACATAATTGTGTGCACATGTAGATAATTACAGGTAATACAGTAGGAAGGTAAAGGAATGAATTGTATTATTATACAACTTGTTGTCGTAATATTACACAATATGTATAGGGTTAGTTATTTTGCAGTTATTATTGAAAATGATTGTAACCCAGTATTTTGTTATTTTATATAAAAATATATACACAGTATATTACATATTAACAACATGCACTCAAACGTTGTTCGTTTGTACCTATGGTGGACAATGCATGTCAACCCTGTGTGGAAATCTTTGTCCTCACATTGTGTGAAAGGGGTCGTTCATTTTCGTTAACTCATTCATGTTGGCCATTTTTCTCTCTCTCTTCCGGATTTTCTTTGTAATTTAATTTGTCTGGTTCTGCTCCATAGCTTTAATGAATAACTGTTTATTTCAATTCGTTTAATCGCTCACTGGGTTAATGTGGTAGTATATTTATCAATTGGAAATGGAATGTTGCCTAATTGTACGCATGAAACGCTTATTTTATGTATGAATGCTATAGTAAATGAATGAATATATACAGTACATAATTGTTATTGTTGGTGCATGTACTTCGAGACTGTCTTAATGTAGAAAACTGAAGTAGGTATATGTACGTAAGTTGTAACAATAAAGCACAGTTTATATGGCTGTGCAGAATTTTTGTCTATCACTTTGTCTATCACTCCATATTGTTTACAAATGAAGTAAATATTCAACTTGCTAATTATTACCATGGTGGGGATGGTGGTGTCAGACACCGGGTGACTGACATGTTATTGCGTTCTCAGCAAATGCTGGCACAGTGCAAGTCGACTCCTCACTCTGGTGGTTGTGGTGGTGGTAGTGGTGATGGAGAATGGCTGGGGAGAATGATGGAGTGAAGTGGGGGTTGATGTGGTTGTGGGTGTGGGTAAGCTGAGTTAAGGTATCTCAGCCCCGCATGTCAGAGCTCTCACTGCAGCTCTCTCCTCTTGCTCCCCTTCAGTTTCTTACTTCTTACTTTGATTTATTTGTAGGCATGTGCAGTTGTCTAGTATATGTGGCTTGTTTTGTTACAATTGTAGATACTTGTAGTTTATCGTGACCCACGGAACTAAAGCTCGTAGATGAAAAAAATTATTGTAGCTAATGTTGAATGCCGTGAGGCATAAGTAGATTATATTGTGGTTCGTTGGTTCGCTGATTGCAGACTGATGTAGAAATTGAAAGGTTGATTGTAACTGTAGATCGTCAAACCACTGCCAGTATACAGTTGTGAGGTGTCTTATGGCTTGAACTTGTAGTGATTTTTGTATTCTGTTTTGATAATGTAGACTCAACTGTAGACTCGTAGATGTGGTTCGTACATTTTATTGCCACCAAATATAATATATTGTAAGCACTGCTGCTACCAAATATATCGTAAACACCACTGCTACCACATATAAACAGTTGTCGCCGAGCTATTGCAACAGTGTGTTGAACTGTAGGGAAGGAGTGAATGTTCGTTGTTCTTGTCGTAGATGGCAGGAGACAAGATGAGTCAGGAGTTTGATAGCAGGTTATTTCTTCAAAGTAATTTTCTCAAAAGAGCAGTACTGAGGAGAGTGGTTTTATGCTCGCTGGCCGGGCGCGTTCCTTTCTACCTTTCCTCACCGTGCCTCTATTCTCTCCTAACCCCTTCTGCCTCATTTCTCCCATTTCCCCTGTGTCTGACTTGTTGTGTCACGTGTAAGGGCACGGGTCTGTGGAACTTTCCAAGCCTGAGGAGTTTCCCATCCGGCGTCATTGTGCTGTGTCTGAAATTCCTAACTAAGAATGTGCATTGCTGTTTCCTCTAGCCTTCTCGCTTAGGCACAACTTTTATCTAACTTCTATATTACATATACACAATACGTTACTAGCCATTACGTAGTGTGTTATTTTAGTGTTCTGACCGACAGACAGTTATGTGAAGGACCTAAAGCTGTACTTTTGCATAAAAGCAATGATCTCCCATCAATTCCAGTTGCACATTCTGCGGAAATGAAAGAAGGCTATGAGAATGTGAAGATTTGTCTGAGAATGATCAAGTACTCGTATCTCAATTCAGAGGTTTGTGGGGATTTTAAAATGAATTCATTCCTACTTAGAATGCAAGATGGTTATACGAAGTACTCACGTTTCTTATGCTTGTGGGACGGCCAGAGTGAGACAGAACATTTCGTGAGGAAAGACTGGCCTCTAAGAGAGAGTCTTACACCAGGTAATGCATGAGTTAACCGTTACTCCCAGTCTTTCATTTATGCAACAGGTCAACTCTGTCTGTATTTCCTACTTCCTATGACATCCAGTCTTTCAAACGCAATGTGTCCAGGCATCTCGAAATGATCAGATCTTGAATTTGGCTCTCTCTTGTATTTTGTTTTTCTCTTGGAAGGAACAATAATTGCGGGCTCTCGGCCTTTGGTTCCTTCTTCCTTGCATAAAAAAAAAACGTTCTGAGGGCAGCACTGATCTCCAGCGAGAAGGTATTGCTACCTCCGCTACACATAAAACTTGGTTGTGAAACAATTCGTAAAAGCCATTGACAAGGATGGCGATGCATTTCTGGATATCCGATCAATGTTTCCCTAGTTGTGCGTGGCAAAGGTGACGACTGGCATATTCATCAGGCTGCAAGTTTGAAGAATGCTTGCAGGTCGTGAACTCCAGGGTTAAATGACCAATGATGGGCACACTTTGAGTGCTTTCAGAGGGGTTTTGGAAGGTGTTCTTGGCAACCAGAGGAGACCAGATTCCGCACATTTCATCGATGACCTGATCGGTGCATTCCATTGGCTTCGATGGAGAATGTCAATCAAATTGCACTATCTGCATTCCCACCTTGATTTCCTCAGAAACAACTTGGGTTCAGTCAGCGAGGAGCATGGTGTTCTGCTGATGGAAACCAGATATCAGGGCAGGTGGAACGAGGCAATGATGGGCAATAACGTTTGGGGCCTGTTGCGCGATTGTCATCACAGCTACAGAAGAAAGTCAAGATCAACTCTGCATTTCTGGATACTATGTTCCCTGCATTCCTTGTGATGTTACTGTTTGCTCATTTTCTAGATATATTCATAATACACACTCGAAAATATAAAAATTCTTTGACATTCTCAACATTCTCGAAATGGTGACGAGTTGCAGTTCCTGTCCTTGTATGATACAAACTGTATGTTGTTCCATAATTCCCTACTGCTCTAGAGTTACGCAAAAACATATAGCATATTCAGAATCTACGTATTGACATTGATCAGATATAGCGTAAAAATTAACATAAAGAAAAAACTGGTTTAAGTTTGTTACACAGTGATATATATATATATATATATATATATATATATATATATATATATATATATATATATATATATATATATATATATATATATATATATATTGCCAGACGCCTCAATCCCGTTTGGGGTGGCCACAAACAAATCGCCTCCAAGTCGCCCTTTCCCCCGCCATTTCACTGCCCTGCTCCCAACTCACACACCCCTCTCTCATATTCCTCTCCACCCCATCCCTCCATCTCATCCTCGGCCTCCCCCTCCCTCTTCCCCCCTCCACCTCACTCACATACACTCTCTTCGTCAGTCTTTCACCCTCCATCCTCTCCACATGGCCAAACCACCTCAGTGTGTCCCTCATAACGCTTCCTATCACATCCACATCAACACCACAACGCTCCTTTATATCCTCATTCGTCAGCCTGTCTCTCCATGTGACTCCACAGGCTCCTCTTAAATAACTCATTTCCACTGCTCTCACTCTTGACTTGTGTCCTTCCAACAACGTCCAAGCTTCACTTCCATACGTTAGAGCTGGTATCACAATACTGTCATGTAGTAACTTTTTCACTTTCATGCTCACTTCCCTGTTTCTTATCACTGCTTTCAAAGAACCAGCAACCTTTCTTCCCTGCTGTACCCTTTCAAGCACTTCACCCTCCAAACCTCCATCCTTACTCATCACACTACCCAAGTACTTAAACGTACTCACATTTTCCAATTCCTCACCATTCAACCTCGCTGTACATTCACTGACTTCACTGCTCTCAAAGACCATCACTTTACTCTTCCCTACATTCACCTTTAGATTCCGTTTCTTACACATTCTCCCAAACTCATCCACCAAGCCTTGCAGCTCCCCTTCGTCTTCACTCAACAACACAGTATCATCTGCAAACAACAGTACAGGGAGTTTCCAAACACTATCCTCTCTCACCAGGGCCACTCCAACATCCACTACCCTACCTTGTACCTCTTTTATTACCCCATCCATGTACAGATTGAACAATATACATATATATATATATATATATATATATATATATATATATATATATATACACGGTATATGTATACGGTATGTATATATATATATATATATATATATATATATATATATATATATATATATATATATATATATACACGGTATATGTATACGGTATGTATATATATATATATATATATATATATATATATATATATATATATATATATATATATATATGTGTGTGTGTGTGTGTGTGATTGTGTGTATACAGATAGATAGGTAGATAGATACTGATTTAGATATAGATAGATAGATTGATAGGCATAGATATCGATATAAGGAGCTATTTGTCAAGTAAACAGCACATGGTACAGGGCAGCAATATATTGTACAGATTGTGGAGGGGGGGGGGGCAATCTATTCTGCAACATTTTGCCTGTCTGTAGCAATTTGCTAGTCACAGCTGGCATCATCAGCCTGTAACTTGGAGCAGGTCACCGGAAATTGTCCACTCTGGACTTTGTAAAGTTGACTGTTCGGAGTTACATGGCTAGTAGACAGCATGTCGTCACAGCCTGATAATGCCAGTTTTGACTTTAGAAACGTTACAGAATGAAGGAAACACCTCCCAAGTCGGAGTCTTGGTGCTCCATACTGGGAACCCCACAGAGAGAGACTGGATAGGCATTATCTTCAGCTGCTTGCTAATTGGTCAGCTAACATGGTGCAATTTTTGCGCAAACGCCTCACAATCTAGATGCTGGCTAACTGCAGATTCTTCTTTTAGTGTGATACATGGTTGATAAATAATAGGTGGCTTTAACCCGCCCCGTCCCGTCAACGTATGGGTACGTTGCAACGATTTGCATTTGCCAGCCCCGGCGACGTACCGGTACGTCGTGCAATTGCAATGTGCATAATTTCGACAATTTTCAAATTTCGTGCTTCATTTGCGGTACGTATCCTTGCATGACCTTCCCCTACCTGCCACCAGGCGGGGACACTCGGCGACCCCGCGCGACCCGCGCTAACCCGCCACTCGTCCACTCACCTGGTAGCAACGGTCCTGCTCAGACATGGTTAAGAGAGGTCTCTCAGACAGCGAAATTCAAGCCGCTCTGGACACCTTTACAGGCGACAGTGATTCCCCACTGGATGACGAGGTTATGGATAACGATTATATGCAGCCAGAGGAGGAAGAAACCACCAGCAGTGACGAGGAAGTTCCGTCTCCCAGGAAGCGGCAGTACGTGACTTACCGTGCTGCTAGAGAGGGGCAGCAGGCAAAGAAGGCACATGCAACATCCTATCCCTATCCCCACGTGATTTGGAACCAGAATTCGAGGACGAGGATGAGGACGATGACAGAGCCATGGGACGTGCTGCCACATGGTATGGACGTGAGGTTATCATTCATCATGGCCCAGAGCGCACACCACGTCGTACGAGCAGGTATGGGCCTAGCATTTTGTTTGGGGAGTTAGGAAGTGAAGTGGAGGGAGTGGGGAGTGAAAGGGAAAGTGCAGGGAGGATTAGGGAAAGTGAGAGTGACGTGAGTGAGTCATTGCTCTCCCTACATAGTGTGAGGCGGCGTAGTGTACCACGTGGGCGAGTGCGGGTGCTTTCATTATCATGTGGGGTTGTGAGGGAGGGGGAAGGTGGGGAGGAACCACTCCCAAGCACGTCTTATGCTCCCCAATATCCCCTAACACGTGGTCGAGCTAGGGTGCGTGAGAAAGCATGTGGTGTCGTCATGGAGGGGGAAGGTGGGGAGGAACCACTCCCCAGCACGTCTTCTGCTCCCCAATATTCCTCTATTTCATCCCCACAGCCCCCTAATGTTCCTCAAGGCCGTAAGGGTAAGGGAAAGGGAAAGGGTAAAGGCAAAGGGAAGAGGAGTGACAGTGGGGAAGCCCTCCGCACTCCTTCTCCCCCACCTCCCCAACCAGGATCTCCTCCCCACCCAGACGAAGGCGGTGATGGGGATGATGGGGATGAGGGATTTGTGGCGTGGAATTGGGAGGATGGGAGTGATTTTTCTCCCCTCATTCACCCCTTCACTGAGCAGGGGCGCTCTGGCTGCAATGCTCCAGGAATTCACCGTAATTCCACCCGGTTGGATTTTTTCCACCTGTTTTTTAGTGAGGCATTTGTGGAGCAGATTGTATACCATACCAACCTGTTTGCAAGCACCCAGCGCCTAGAGAGTGAAAGACTGGGAACAAGGAGTAGGCATTCTATCATCTATGATTACCCTGTCTCCCTTCCAGAAATGTTCTTATTTTTTGCCCTGGTCTTTTTGATGGGTATTATACGAAAGAACAGAATTCCCGCTTACTGGACTAGGGACCCTGTTATGTTTACCCCAATATTTGGTCAAGTGATGAGCCGATATCAGTTTCAACAAATTCTAAGTCGCCTCCATTTCTATGATGCTCATGATCCTGCAAATGCAAACAACACTGATAAAATGAGGCGAATTAGGTTGATCTTTGATCACCTCAGGCAAACCTTTCGTTCCTCATTCTATCCCTATAGAGACCTCGTCATAGACGAGAGTCTCGTGTTGTGGAGAGGCAATATTTCATTTAGGCAGTATATACCCAGCAAAAGGCACCGTTTTGGGTTCAAGATCTTTGTTATGTGCGACTGTAGGACTGGATACGTGCAAGACATAGTCTTGTACACCGGTGCACAGACAGACATAATAGAAGATCAAAGTATTGGACTGTCGGGAGCAGTGGTAAAGACGATGATAGAAAACTACCTTCATCATGGTCACGTCCTCTACCTGGACAATTGGTACACTAGCCCTCTTCTCGCTCATTATCTTCACACACATGAAACTGGAGTCTGTGGAACAGTGAAGGTGAAACGGCGTCACATGGCCAAGGTAGGGCGGAAACTTGCAAGGAATGAGGTTGTCTTCTTCAAAGCCAACAACATCCTTGCAACTGTGTGGAATCACACTCGAGAGGTAAGCCTATTGTCAACGGTTCACCGCCCCTTGATGCACCGTACTGATTCAGTTGATTACCGTAGCGAGAACAGGCGTTGTATTTGGAAACCTGAGTGTGTCATGGATTATAATATAAACATGCGCCAGGTGGACCAGTCAGACTCCATGATATCGACGGTAGAGTGTGCCAGGACAACGATGAAGTGGTATAAGAAACTGTTCTTTCACTTGCTAGACATCACAGCTCTGAATTGCCACCACCTTCACGCCATGACAACAGGAGTTCAGGAAACATTTGAAGGGTTTGTGAGGGAGCTCACAAGAGAAATCTTTGCACGGTATGCTGTAGAAAGGCCCCAACATCGCACCCGCACTGCCCCTATTGCACAAACTCCCATGAGAATATCCGGCCGCCATTTCCCCACTCCTATCCCTCCCCAGCCAAACAGACCTAGGCCCCAACGCAAGTGTCACGTGTGCAGTAATTCCCAGGTGAGACTCACGACACAGAGGAAGGACACCCGCTATGAGTGCGTGCAGTGTGACGTGGGTCTCTGTATTCACCCATGTTTCAGCGAATATCACACATTGATGCAATTCTAATATGGTGTGAATGCGAAAGGACGCTGAAATTATGAGGTAAATGCAACAGACAGACGCTCAGTGAAATTATCAGTCATGTTGATCTCCAAATATTAGTATAAAACGCATACGGGTATAACATAAGTGCAAAAATTGTATATAAGTGTATAAATATGCCCTAAGTGGAAACATACATAGCGAGGGTTTTATGATGCGATATTCTGTCGCTCAGTGCAATAAATACGGCCCGTAATTATATAATTATTATTATTGGAAATGCTTACGGATATAAGTTCAAATTATTGTAAGTGCTGAAATATATTCTAAGTCAAATATTCATAGCGTGTTATAGATATGCGATATCCTGACGCTCAGTTGAATGAATAAGGCACGTAATAGTGAAAATAAAAGTCAGCAAGTGGTAAAGTGTGTAATATACGTGAAGAATTAGTATATCAGTGTGTGAATATTATGTTGGTCGAAACATTCATTGCGAGGGTATTTTCATGCGATATTCTCACGCTCACTTGAAGAAATAATGCCAGTAAGTACGTACAGTGCAGTATAGGGGTGTAAACGTGTGTAATGTAAGTGGGAAATTATAATTGGAGTGAATAAATAAAGTAGATGATGAAAAACGAGTGTTTGAGATCGTGGTAGCTACGTGAATATGCGCTAGCATATCGCTAAATGCCCTCGTAATGAATGAAAATAATTGAAAACATTTACAGTGGTGGAGGAAAGGTTCCATGTAAAGGGAAAAATAATAGGAAAGTGATAAAACAATTTGGTATGTTGAAATACGAGTCATAGCGAGTGCGCTTACTAAGCTGATGTGCGCTAGACTTATGCTGCATGTCATCATAATGAGTGAAAACATCTGAAAACACTTACAAATAGTTGTAATTGGTAAAATGTCATTGAAACAGAAGTATACAAGTAGAAAAAATGATAGGTTGACTGATACAAGAAACTTAGCATATAGCATGTTACGACTCAGACCAAACTCGCTATGCTCGCGCGATGGTACAATGCTTATTTTTCATATATATGTGTCTGAAATCCATTATATTGTTACTGTTATTGTTTATTACTTCAAATTCAATAAATATAGAGGTGTTGTGTGTTGTTTCTCCCAGTATTCCTTACCATAGAAAACGTGAGCGCATATCACGTCCATTATAGAACACGATGGGGGACCTCACCTGTATGGACCACTTATAGACCGCGGGAAGCCCTTTCTTTGTGATATTCCTTCGTTTCTCAATTTAAGCAGAAGTTTTAGCCAAAGAAATTTTTTTCCAAAAAGGCTCGGGACTGGGGGATGTTGGAGGTGCGGAAAACCTCGGGACGTGACAGGTTAATTGTAGTATAGTTTATTAACTTGAGCTACTGAAGATTTTGTTTTATTATTCATCTCTACTTGACGGATTTTACTTTAAAGTACACATGAATACCGAGATAACCGCCGAATTATAATGCTGACAAACCACACTGTTGGTAACCATTAAACAGGAGCTGCTGAGTTTATTTTACTGGTAGCTTGTTTACCCACATTAATGGATGGTTGTGTTGCAGTAACACTGATAGGATTTCTGCATGTCTCTGCCGACTACTTGTGATCCAATGGGAAGGAAACTATGGGAAATTAATGTGAAGAGAGCAAGCGGATCTGCAAGTGAGCGTCATCTGCTCTGCCAGGTAAATATTGTTTACTTTGCATGCATTTGACCCACTCATGAAAAGAGTTGTTAAACCATAATACAAACTGAATATAGCAGTTTGAGAATAAAGGAGATTTTCATAAATGAATTTGAAATAAGGTAAGTTAATTGCTGGGCCGTGTGTTAAGCCCTTCAAACTTACACACTTTCCTCTTTACTAATGATAAAATAAATAGTTTGGTTTGTGAGAGATGTCTTTTGTGTGCATTTAGTCTGAGATACTCTTTACTATACATACTGGGCATTTTAGTGTTGGATGTATGTATAGGGCTAAGGCTTTCTTGCATCATCAGCATCATCACCTGCCTCATCGAGTGGTGAGTTGGCAGACTCGCCACCATGCCGCCGTGCTAGGAGTCGTGACAGAGCATGAAACAGGCCACGTGCATGGCAGATAAGGCAGGAACCTAGGATTGATAGGTTTGAAACTTTGCCTGGGAGGAAGGGACGGGGTTTCAGCCAGAAGTACCTGTGTTTGATGATGCAAACGCAGGTGTGCAGTCAGAATTCCCCTGTAGGCCCTTACAGTACATGAAAGAAAGAAAAACTGTGTCTGACTGGTAATACCATGTTTTGTTGACCATAATTAATTATAAGAAAGGAATTCTAGTGTATATATCCACTGTTTTATCAGATCTCCATTCAAAAGCAGAAGCAATTTTCAAGAACTGTGCTGATTGAATTTTCAGTAGCTCTTCAGTAAGGGGAAAACTTAGTGAAGTTGTACTGAGTAAAATTTTCTTTAAATGTAGTAACTCCCCAAATGCCACAATGTTGAAAACTCATTATTAACATCACATATTAATCAAAGTTGTCACTGACATTCAAGAAACAATAGCCAAATATAAAAAAGACCAAAATGATGAAAGTGTACTTCATGCACTACAGTGATTAGAATATGTACAATACCAAATACAACACTTGTAATCAGATGTAATATGTAGTAAAACAGGTTAGGTTAACCCATCCTGTCTGGGTGACATGTATACATGCCCTCCTGGGGCCATCCGGGGGTTATGTATCCATGATCTAGTACAGTAATTTGTGCCATTGTTTGAATATTCAGCTGGTTAATTCCACCACTTGCAGCCACCGGCAACCCTCCCTCATATATCCCAGTCATTCTACTTTTGCCTGCCTACCTCCGTCATGGATAGACCTAAGCAAAAAAATATTCCTGTGTCTGGACCCTCGGGTGACTACCCGTGACCGCCAACTTCAACTTCAATGAAGTCAAAAGGCCCTAAGAGGAAAGGCCGTAGTGATAGTGCGATAGGGAGAGAGTTGGATATACCAATTGTGAGTATGGAAAGTAACTCCTCCTCTGAGGAATGTGACATCGCCATGCTGAGTGTGGAGATGTATGTCTCAGTGGAAGAGAGTGACCGTGATTTCTCCACTGTGCAGCGATATCTTCCCTCTGCATGATCATCAGTCTTTTCTGACGATGAAGGGTCAGATGTTGTTGATGATCCTGCATAGGGTGATATTCACTCAGTGGAGAAGGTGAAAGGGGAGGTAGGGAGTGAAGAAAGGGAGGAGGTGGAGGATGGCAGGAGGAGGAAATGCTGCAGGGTAAGCCACTCACCAGAGAGGACTACGGTGGAAATTTCCAGGCATCCTTCATCATCACCACCTTCATCCACATGGCCTGCATCAGTTCCCACATCACCATGTGCCTCACCATGCCAGCCAGCATCACTACATGCCTCGCCACGGCAGCCTGTCTCCCTATGTGCCTCACCATGCCGACCTGCCTCATTTTGTGCCTCCCTACACCGGCCTGCCTCACCATGTGGCTCACCACACAGGCCTACCTCACCACGTGCCTTATCGCCACAGCCCAGCAGATCAGGCTATGTTGGTGCAGGTGCATGCTGGCCAGAACGTGCCCGCCGACGTCTATCATCATCACCATCATCAGCATCATCACCTGCCTCACTGAATGGTGAGTTGGCAGACTTGCCACCATGTCGCCATGCTAGGAGCCGTGGCAGGGCATGGAGCAGGCCACGTGCATGGCAGACAAGGCAGGAACCTAGGATTGATAGGTCTGAAACTTTGCCTGGGAGGAAGGGACAGGGTTTCAGCCCGAGGTACCTGTATTTGATGACACAAACACAGGTGTGCAGCCAGAATTCTCATGTGATCGATCTTCTTCTGCAGTGGACTTATTCCTCGCTTTTTTCACTACAGCAGTGATGGAATTCATTGCGAAAGAAATGAATAGTTTCAGGGAATTCCGCTGCAATTGGGCTGAAGCTTTGCACCTGAGAGAGAGTGCAAAGATGAAAGAATGGACTGCGATGAATGTTAGCAAAATGTATGTTTGGCTAGCATTGTCTATGTTGATGCCTCATGTTAGGAAACAATATACATGATTATTGGCTCATGGACGATATTGCTGCAACGCCATTATTTGGTAAGAATACGGGACTGCTACCTTGACATCCTGAGGTACCTGCATTTTTGCAAGAATATGGGCCCACATCCGAATGATAGACTGGAATATTCGCTCAATTTTGGAGATGATGAAGGAAATTTTCGAATTTTTTTCAGGCCATTCCAGACGGTTGTTAGCAACAAGTCACTTGTTTTGTTCAAGGGACATCTTGCCTTCATTCAGTACATTCCCTCAAAGAGACATCGTTTGGGGATAAAGTTATTTGCATTGTTTGATTGCAAGACTGGGTACATGTTAGATTTCATTGGGTATACAGTGACTGATGTGTTGTCGAAGGACGATCCCCATGGCTTCTCTGGCTCGGTCGTCAGGAAGCTGATGGACGGGTACTTCAGTGGCAACCATATCCTGTACACCAGGGGTGGGGAACTTTTCCCCTATTCAGGACCATTAGGATATTTTTAAGAGCATTTGTGGGCCATACAAAATTATCAACTTAAAATCAACTGTAGCCCAGTACATAATATATATATATTCGTTCATGAGTTTATGAAATTACATATATGAATTGCCTCACGGGCCTGATCAAATGGTCTTGTCGGCCTTATACGGCCCGGAGGCCGGACGTTCCCCACTCTTGCTGTACACGGATAATTATTACATGGCACCAATTCTTGCAAAGCACCTGGAAGAACACAAAACTGGATCACGTGGCACTTACCATGCAAAGAGGAATCATTGGCCATTCTTTCCCATAGGCACCATGAAGGGGGAGTGCAGGACCTTGAAATCAGGTAAACTCTGAGCATACACTGGCACAATAAGAGAAAGGTGAATGTCCTCTCCACGGTCCATGAAAGTATGTTGCTTGACACAGGTAAGGTCGAAAGGAGAACAAGGCACCCAGTCTTCAAGACTGATACTGTTATCAACTATAACATGAATGTGCGACTCGTCGTTAAATCTGATATGCATGCAGATCAACACCATCAACTATCTGAAGCAGTATTGCAAGTGGTATAAGAAGGCATTCCTACATGTACTGGACTTCTGTGTATTGAATACTTCATTCTGTACAAGGATGTTACACAGACCAGCATATCCCTCAGACAGTTCGAGAAGAATGTAATTTACGGCCTTCTGGAGAGATATGGACAGGTAAAGCCTTCCGTGAAATGGAGGCACAATGTGCAGCAATTGCCAGACCGCCTGCACTGCAGGGACTACCTCAGGAGGCATTTCATGGAAATACTGCCTCCAACACCTGCAGGCAAAGAAGCCTTCCGGCTTTGCTATGTTTGCGTTAATTCATCGCGCTGACCACAGCAACGCTATATGACGAAGTGGTGGTGTGCTGAATATGAGGTGGCACTGTGTACTAACTGTTACATCGATTTCCACTCAAAACCGAGTGGTAGAAGTCTAGGTATTATGCATAAGTTAGCTTTGTACATACCAGTATGTTGCTTTTTGTGTAAAGAGAAAAATGATTTCACCACTGTGTGTATATTTATGTGAATAATGGAAGCAGAAAGTCTGTTTCATGATAAAGTCGCTGCCTTATTTTATTTTGAAAATATTTGTTTATACATATTTCTGATGGTGGAAAAGTACCAATCACAGGAAAGTGAAAGTCACAGTGGTAAGTATTTCGGATTATGGGCATTACATAAATAACTACCGGTACTTCACAATATTTTTTGTTTTAGTTTTTTTGTAGTAGTGTTTGTAGTGGTAGTAGCAGTTGTAGTATGTGTGGTAGGAATAGTAGTACTTGTGGCAGTTGTAGTAATAGTAGTAGTTGTAGTAGTGGCAGTTGCAGTATTAGTAGTTGTAGTCGTGGTAGTTGTAGTAGTAGTAATGATAGTAATATTTTTAGTAGTTCTATTACCCAGACTTCTACTCGCTCAGCAGTGCCAGAATGCAACAATACTAACCAAACATAGCCTACATTTCCGTCTGAGTTCTTACCTAATTGTATCTTTACAGAAATAAGTCAAGCTCGTACTGTCCCGTGTCTTAAATAATATTTATCGTACATATCCTTAAATTTGTGAATTGTTTTGGCACACACTATTTCATTCGGTAATGCATTCCACTGATCATTTGCTCGATTTGGGGAACTAAATTTCCTTACGTCTTTATACCCTCTCTTTTTATGCAGTTTTTTTTGCAGTATCCTATTGCTGATGCTTTCCCATACGTTAAGTAATAATTTATGTCTATTTTCTCCTTCCCTGATATGAATTTATATAGCATAATCATGTCACCTCTTTTCCTTCTCTCCTGTAGTGTTGGTAGATTCAGTTTATTTAGTCTTTCTTCGTAGCTTAGATCCCTTAAGCTTGGTACCCATCTTGTAGCAGCCCTTTGAACTTTTTGAATCTTATCTATCTGTTTCTTGAGATGAGGATTCCAGACTACTGATGCATACACCAGGGTTGGTCTAATGAATGATGTTATTATCTTTCTTAGCATGTCTTCATTTATGTATGTAAACGCTATTCTCATATTGTCAAGCAGTGTATACATGTTCCGTACCTTCTCACTGATGTGGTCAGCCGGAGATAGTCTGTTATTGACAATCACACTTAGGTCCTTCTCTCTTTCTGATGTGTGTAGGGTTTTATTTCCTAATGTATAATCCCAATCAGGTCTTTTTCCACCTTTACCAAACTTGATTACATGACACTTATCCACATTGAATTCCATTTGCCATGTACTACTCCATTCATGAAGTTTATTTAATTTTTCTTGTAGCTCCTTACAAGAGTCTGTGTTAGTAATTCTCCTTTGTATTTTTGCATCATCAGCAATCATATTTAGATAGTTTTCATTTCCATTGTTACTGTCTGTATCATTTATATACACTAAAAACATGATTGGTGCCAGCACCGAGCCCTGTGCTACTCCACTAGTCACTTCTTTCCATGATGAGTAATTTCCTCTTAGTACTGTTCTCATTTTTCTTTTCATGAGAAAATCTTGCCTCCAACAATAAAGTTTGCCTCGAATTCCTCCTTGATGGTACAGTTTCCATAAAAGTCTTTGGTGTGGTACTGTGTCAAATGCTTTCTTGAAATCTAAATAGATACTGTCCAGCTACGCTTCTCTTTCCTGTAATGTGTCTGTTACACTGTCGTAGTAGCTCAACAGATTAGTAACACATGATTTTCCTTTTCTGAAACCAAACTGTCTTTCTGTTATGATACTGTGTTCTTCTAGGTGATTTACCCAAGCTATTCTTATAAGCTTTTCTAATACCTTGCTTACAACACTGGTTAGTGATACTGGTTGGTAGTTAAGTGGATTTTGTCTATTCCCTTTCTTGAATAAGGGAACAATGGTTGCTTACTTCCAAATATCAGGTAGTTTACCTTGACTCAAGGATTTCTTGAAAATTAAAAATAATGATTTACTTAACTCCTTTGCACATTCACGTAGCACCCAAAATGAAATTTCATCAGGACCATTTGCTTTTCCTTTGTCTAATTTACTTAGCTCCTCCTGTATTTCTGTTTCAAATGTTTGTATATCTAGTGGTATGTGTGGGCATGCATGTTCCACATAATCCCTCTCAAACTTTTTTTCCTCTGCAAAAACTCACTGGAAATTCTTGTTTAGTGCTTCACAAATATCCTTCTCTTGTGTACAGGTGATTCCATCGTCCGTAATGGATTGTGTTTTATCTTTTACTTTGGTTTTGCTTATCATGTAGCTGTAAAATAGTTTTGGTTGATCACTACCTTTATTTATGATATCCTCCTCAAACTGTTTTTGTGCTTCCCTCCTTATTCTTGTATAATCGTTTCTTGCCTGTTTGTAATTATCATATGCCCTTTCACTATTGTGTCTTCTGTATCTATTCCACAACAGATCTCTTTTTTTTCTTTTGATTTTTTACTTTCTATACCGTATTGAACCATTTCTTTATTTTCTTTTCTGCTTCTTTGTACTGTGGGATGTACTTTTAGACTTCTGTTTCATAAAGTTCACAGAATTTTTCATATATAGCATTTAAACCTTGTCCTCTAAGCTCCTTTTCCCAAGCAGTTTCTAAGAAGTACTTCTTTAGGTCATGATACTTTCCCTTTTTATAGTTTAGGCTCTTTTTGTTACTTTCATTGCTGTTAACTATGTCATATGCAATCCTGAAATTGTAATTTAGTACTGCATGGTCGCTTTTGCCGAATGGAGGGTGATATATTTAATTGTCAATATCGTTTTCTTGCCTTGTAAATATGAGATCTAGCACTGAGGGCACACCGAGTCCTCTTTTTCTTGTGCTTTCCCTTACATGTTGCGTTAGGAAAAACTCTTGCACAAGATCCAGGAGCTTTTGGTCCCAACAGCCTTTTTGGCTTATTATATCTAGAGTATTCCAATTTATATTTGTATTAAAATCTCCAGTTAGTATAATTCTTTTCGATTTCTCTTCCATTTTATGTAGTAATGCTCTTAAACTCTGAACAGTACTCTCCGCCAGGTCCTCATATTCGTCTCTTTCCCATGTGTTTGATCTGGGTGACATGTACAAATTGGCTACAATTACTTTTCCTTCAGATGTATTTATCTCTACTGCAATCAGTTTTACTTGTGAGGGTATATCTAATTCTATTTCTTTGACTTTTTGATTTGTGTTAGTTAATATAATTCCTCCTCTTTTTTTTTTTTTTTTTTTTTTTTTTAAGTTCCTATCTCTTCTCCATATATTATATTCCTCTAACTTTAGGATGTCATTCGAAATTCTTGGTGTTAATTTTGTTTCAGTTAGGCATATTATATGTGGTTCATTTTCTCTGACATAATCATTCATCTCTAATAATTTAGATACCATTCCATCCACATTTGAGTACATCAACGTAATCATCTTTTTTATATACTTGTCATGATTTGGTTCTACTACCTTCCTCCTTTTTATTCCCTCCTGTTTATGTACCACTTTCGTACCTGCAATCCAATTACTTTGTAAAAAAAATGTATTCTCCTCCTCTGATCTTCCCTCATTTTTTGTTTTTGCTTCCTCCCTCTTCTCTTTCAGTAATTCCAGTTCCTCTTGTGTTAGGCATCTTTTTGTCCATACATTTTTGAACTCCTCTTTTTCCATAAGATTCTTTGCATTTTTTAGTATCTCCTCCACGGTGTTTACACTCTGGAAGGTTACCTTTAGGGGTCTTGACTCGCTTTTCTCATACTTCCCTAACCTTTCGTGTGGATTATTCTTTTCACTTCTTTCTTAACCCGTCACGTCCCGAGGTTTTCCGCACCTCCGACATCCCCCAATCCCGAGGTATTTTCGATTTTTTTTTTGGGGGCTAAAACTTTCGCTTTTGGTGAGAAACATCGAAAATTCATAGACAAATCGCTCACCTGAGGTTTAAAATACTCAATCCAGGTAGGAGTTCCTCCTTACCTGACTGGGTTTTCTAATATGCTGGCACCAAAGAAAACGAGTTCTATGGGAGGGTAACTATTTTATCCACTCATAAACAGTATTTATTTATTTACTTGGTACGAATTTATATGTAATACAAGAGTATATTGGTTTTCAAATAGTAATATAGGCATTATAAACATTGTTTCACTCACTAACTCATCACCATTCATGACCTTTTTTTCCCACATTACCTGATCATCATTTCTGACTGTTTCTTCTTATAATGCTATGTAAACACTGTCCTCCACATTGTCATCGATTGGGGAATCACTCTGGCCCTGAATATCTTTACTGGCCAGGTCACTGGTAACAGGTGAATTGCCAAGACAATGGCATGAGGTGGGGAGGGGGGAGGTTATGCGGTATAAGGCATTGTCCTTGCTTGGCATCTTGTAGAGGAATAGAGGAAGGTGTCCCGTGTATACGTATGAAAAATCACGCGCAAAAATTGAAAATTGTGCAAATTAGGGACCTTGCAATTGCACGACATAACGGTACGTCGCCGGGACTGGCAAATGCAAATCGTTGCAACGTACCCATACATCGACGGGATGGGGCGGGTTAATGCTTTTTTCTTCCACCCTTGTTTCCAAGTCTTTCTTTACTTTCACCATTTCAGCATACGTGGTTTTCACATCATTTTTGTAGCTTTCCACAGCTTCATTCACCTGTGTTATCTTCTTCTCAATATCACTGCTCTGATCTATCAGACTGCTTACTTGCCTAATTGTCTCTGTATCATTTTTGAACTCTTCCATAATACTCTCGTGGTTGACTACTGTACTTGCCATTTCACTAATTTTCCTCCTAAGTGTACGGTACCCACTTCAACTGTTAGCTCATCTATGGTTGTGTCTTTCTTGTTGACTTCCTTTCAAAATTTTTCTATTTCTTCCTTTTGCAAGTGCATCTGTTTCTTAATTTCATCAATCTCATTTTGAAAAGCCATCTCTAACCTGTGTACTCGTTAAACCAGTTTGTTGTGAGTCTCCATTTCAACCAGTTCTTGGTAGAAATCATCCTCCTGCATTCTACCTTTATCCCTTTTCTTTTCCAAATTTGCTTTACTAAAGTATGTGGTCATTTTGCAGTACTAAAAGCGCATATAGTACTTACATTCCCTGAGGGAGATTGTAGACTAAACAACGATCAGCTGATTGTGCGCATTCTTGTGCTGCTTGTTTACTTTTCTGTTTCACCAAGCCTGACTTAAAACTTCTTTTTTATATTAGAACACTATTTAGTCTAACCTTGTACAGAGTTTGACTCATATAAAGATACTTATTTAGGTAATGCCGCTGGCCAAGTTGGCCAGATATAGAGCAATGTCGTCGTGCGTCTGCTCTCTCTCGGTGCCTCAGTGTGTGTGTGTGTGTTCTTACCTACCTAATTGTTCTTACCTAATTGTATCTTTACAGGAATGAGTCATGCTCGTACTGTCCTGTGTCTTAAGCCATATTTATAGTACATATCCTTAAATTTGTGATTTGTTTTGGCACACACTATTTCATTCGGTAGTGCATTCCATTGATCAATTGCTCTGTTTGGGAAACTGAATTTCCTTATGTCTTTATCACCTCTCTTCTTATGCAGTTTTTTGCAGTGTCCTCTTGCTGATGCTTCTCCATATGTTAAGTAATCATTTATGTCTATTTTCTCCTTTCCTGATATGCATTTATATAGCATTATCATGTCACCTCTTTTCCTTCTCTCCTGTAGTGTTGGTAGATTCAGTTTATTTAGGCTTTCTTTGTAGCTTAGGTCCCTTAAGCTTGGTATCCATCTTGTAGCGGCCCTTTGAACTTTTTCAATCTTGTCTATATGCTTTTTGAGATGAGGACTCCAGACTACTGATGCATATTCCAGGGTTGGTCTAATGAATGATGTTATTATCCTTCTTAGCATGTCTTCATTTATGTATGTGAATGCTATTCTCATATTTGCAAGCAGTGTATACATGTTCCGTACCTTCTCGCTGATGTGGTCAGCCGGAGATAGTCTGTTATTGATAATCACACCTAGGTCTTTCTCTCTTTCTGATATGTATAGGGTTATATTTCCTAACTTATAATCCCAATCAGGTCTTTTTCCACTTTTACCAAACTTGATTACATGACACTTGTCCACATTGAATTCCATTTGCGATGTACTACTCCATTCATGAAGTTTATTTAATTCTTCTTGTAGCTCTTTACAAGAGTCTGTGTTAGTAATTCTCCTTTGTATTTTTGCATCATCTGCAAACATATCAGATAGCTCTCATTTCCAGTGTTACTGTTTATATCATTTATATACACTAAAAACATGATTGGTGCCAGCACTGAACCCTGTGGTACTCCACTGGTCACTTCTTTCCATGATGAGTAGTTTCCTCTTAGTACTGTCCTCATTTCTCTTTTTATGAGAAAGTCTTCCATCCAACAAAACAGTTTGCCTCGAATTCCTCCTTGATGGTACAGTTTCCATAAGTCTTTGGTGTGGTACTGTGAAAAGCTTTCTTGAAATCTAAATAGATACTGTCCACCCATTCTTCCCTTTCCTGTATTGTGTTTGTTACTCTGTCATAGTAGCTCAACAGATTAGTAACACATGATTTTCCTTTTCTGAAACCAAACTGTCTTTCTGTTATCATACTGTGTTCTTCTAGATGATTTACCCAAGCTTTTCTTATAAGTTTTTCTAATACCTTGCTTACAACACTGGTCAGTGATACTGGTCGGTAGTTGAGTGGATTTTGTCTATTTCCTTTCTTGAATAAGGGGACAATATTTGCTTTTTTCCAAATATCAGGTAGTTTACCTTGACTCAAGGATTTCTTGAAAATTAAAAATAATGATTTACTTAACTCCTTTGCACATTCTCGTAATACCCAAAATGAAATTTAATCAGGACCACTTGCTTTTCCTCTGTCTAATCTACTTAACTCCTCCTGTATTAATTTTTCTGCTATTTGTATATCTGGTACTATGTGTGGACATGCGTGTTCCACATAGTCCCTCTCAAAATTTTTTTCTTCTGTAAAAACTAATTGGAAATTCTTATTTAGTGCTTCACAAATATCTTTCTCTTGTTTATAAGTGATTCCCTCGTCCGTAATGGATTGTATTATATCTTTTACTTTAGTTTTGCTTCTGATATAGCTGTAAAACAGCTTTGGTTGATCACTACTTTTATTTATTATATCCTCCTCAAACTGTTTTTGGGCTTCCCTCCTGATTCTTGTATAGTCGTTTCTTGCCTGTTTGTAATTATTATACGCCCTTTCACTATTGTGTCTTCTGTATCTATTCCACAACAAATCTCTTCTTTCTTTTGATTATTTACATTCTGTATTGAACCATTTCTGTATTTTCTTATCTGCTTCTTTGTGCTGTGGGATGTACTTCTGGACTCCTATTTCATAAAATTCACAAAATTTTTTATATACAGCATTTAAATTTTGTCCTCTAAGCTCATTTTCCCAATCAACTTCTGAGAAATACTTCTTTAGGTCTTGATAATTTCCCTTTTTATAGTTTAGGCTCTTTTTGTAACTATCATTGCTGTTTACTGTCATATGCTATCCTGAAGTTATAATTTAGTACTGCATGATCGCTTTTGCCGAGTGGAGGGTGATATATTAAACTGTCAATATCATTTTCTTGCCTTGTAAATATTAGATCTAGCACTGAAGGTACATTAAGTCCTCTTTTTCTGGTGGTTTCCCTCACATGTTGCGTTAAGAAAAACTCTTGTACGAGATCCAGGAGCTTTTGGTCCCAACAGCTTTCTTGGCTATTTATATCTAGAGTATTCCAATTTATATTTGTATTGAAGTCCCCAGTTAGTATAATTCTTTCCGATTTCTCTTCCATTTTATGTAGCAATGATCTTACACTCTGAATTGTACTCTCTGCCAGGTCCTCATATTCGTCTCTTTCCCATGTGCTTGATCTGAGTGGCATGTACAAATTGGCTACAATTACTTTACCTTCAGATGTGTCGATCTCTACTGCAATCAGTTCTACTTGTGATGGTATATCTAGTTTTATTTCCTTGACTTTTAGATTTTTCTTAGTTAATATTATAATTCCTCCTCCTTTTTTTAAATATCTGTCTTTTCTCCATATATTGTATTCCTCTAAGTTTAGTATGTCATTTGATATCCTTGGTATTAATTTTGTTTCAGTTAGGCATATTATTTGTGGTTCATTTTCTCTGACATAATCATTCATCTCTAGTAAGTTAGATACCATTCCATCCACATTTGAGTACATCAACTTTATCATCTTGTTTATATACTTGTCATGACATGGTTCTACTACTTTCCTCCTTTTTCTTCCATCCTGTTTGTGTACCACTTTCGTACCTGCAATCCTATTACTTTGTAAAAAAATTTCTTCTTCTCTTCTGATCTTCCCTCATTTTTTGTTTTTGCTTCCTCCCTTTTCTCTTTCAGTAATTCCAGTTCCTGTTGTGTTAGGCATCTTTTTATCCATACATTTTTGAACTCCTCTTTTTCCTTAAGATTCTTTGCATTATTTAGTATCTCTTCCACAGTGTTTACACTCTGGAAAGTCACCTTTAGAGGTCTTGTCTTGCTTTTCTCGTATTTCCCTAACCTTTTGTGTTCCTCTATGTCTTTAATACAGATTTCCTCTGATACTTCTTTCAGTAAGCTCATTACATTTGCCATCTCCTTTTTGTCTCTTGTGATCTTGTTTTTAACTTCTTCCTCTTCTATACCAGTGATTACTATTGATTTGTTTATCTCTACTGAATCTCTGACTAAATTTGGATTGTTTTGGATTATGCTTTTCACCTCCTTTTTAATGCTTTTTTCCTCCACCCTTGTTTCTAAGTCTTTCTTTACTTTCACCATTTCTGCATACGTGGTTTCTACATCATTTTTGTTACTTTGCACTGCTTCATTTACTTGTGTTATCTTCTCAATATCACTGCTCTGGTCAATAAGACTGCTAACTTGCCTAATTGTCTCTGTGTCATTTTTTAACTCTTCCATAACACTCTCGTGATTAACTACTGTACTTGCCATTTCACTAATTTTCTTCCTAAGTGTACTCAATTCCACGGTTAGTTCACTGATGGTTGGGTCTTTCTTATTGGCCTCCCTTCCTAGTTTTTCTATTTCTTCCTTTTGCAAGTGCATCTGCTTCTTTATTTCATCAATTTCATTTTTGAAAGCCATTTCTAGTTTGTTTACACGTTCAACCAGTCTATTGTGGGTCTCTACTTCAACCAGTTCTTGGTAGAAATCATCATTTTCCTTTTTACCTTTATCCCTTTTCTTTTCCAAATTTGTTTTACTGAAGTATGTATCCATTTTGCAATAGTTAAAGTGCAAAGCATATACTTACAATCTCCGTCTTGTTGTAAACAAACCTCAGAGATGACTCAGCGTATTCTTTCGTCTTGGTTCTATTTCCTGTTTTTACAAGTCTTGTTGAAACTTATTTTTTTCCTTTTTATAATTAACAATCATTTAGTCTAACCTGGTACTGAGCTTGACTTATACAAAGATACTATTTAGGTAATGCCACTGTGTGTGTGTGTGTGTGTGTGTGTGTGTGTATACTATGCATGATTATACATGGAAGTTTATGGTGCTACCCAAAACTTCCCACAACTTTAACGCAAGGCGTCCCTTCAACGCATGGGTACGTCGCAACGTTTTGTCACAGCTAGACCCATCAATGTACCGCTATGTCGCGCATTTGCAAGGTTCATAATTTTCACAATTTTCAATTTTCGCGCGTGATTTTTGGTATGTATACATGGGACACCTTTCTCTACAAGATGCCAGGCAGGGACAATGCCTTGCACCGCATTACCTCCCCCCACCCAGCATGCCATTGTCTAGGCAATTCACCTGTTACCAGTGACCTGGCCATTAAAGACATTCAGGGCCAGAGTGATTCCCCAATCGATGACAATGTGGAGGACAAAGTTTACGTAGCATTAGGGGAAGAAGCAGTCAGAAATAATGATCAGGTAATGTCACCAAAAAATGTCAGATATGTTGATGTGTTAGTGTGCGAAACAATGCTTATATTGCTTATACTACTGTTTGAAAACCAATATACTCTTGTACTACATATAAATTCGTACCAAATAAATAATAAATACCATTTATGAGTGGTGTAGAATAGTTACCCTCCCATAGAACTCGTTTTCTTTGGAGCCAGTCTGATAGAAAACCAAGTAAGGTGAGGAGTACTGCTACCTGTATCGAGTATTTTAAACCTCAGGTGAGCGATTTCTCTATTAATTTTCGATGTTTCTCACCAAAAGCGGAGGTATGAGCCAAAATTTTTTTTTTCCAAAATTGGTCGGGAATGGGGGGAATCAGTGGTGGAAAATTGGTCGGGACGAGGCGGATTAAAGCAGGGTGGAAACCGCTTGTCGTAAGGTGTGTGGATGCTAGTAGGCAATGTATGCACCCTTTGTTTGTTCGTGTGTCAAGCGGCATTGTGCAGGTTGGATGCAGTCACTGCATGTGTGTGTGTGTGTGTGTGTGTGTAATTCACCGGGTCGGTCAGAATCACTTGATGGTCGTGATCGTAATTCACCGGGTCGGTCAGAATCACTTGATGGTCATGATCGTCAGCTTTTTACCCTCCCAGAAGGGAGCTGAGAGCTCATATAGTCTGATCTAAGGGCAAGGCTGTGACCTTCACACACGCACACACCCGTCCCCTTGCTCAAGGGGGACAGTAACCACCCACTTCGTCAGTGAAACTTTTCGCAACCTGAGCTAGGCGCAAACTCCCGTCCACCAGTTGGCAAGCGAGAACGTTACCACTGCAACAGCGAGCGGTGTGTGTGTGTGTGTGTGTGTGTGTGTGTGTGTGTGTGTTTGGGTTAGTTGGAAATTTTATGATCTCAAAAATTCAGAATGTGTAATAGCATCAGGTGTGCATCAAGTTTTATGTGAAGCTCTTGAAGAATGCGGAGAAACTCATAAAATATTCAAACAAGCTTTTGGTGACAGTGATTTGGGAGTTACACAAACCAACGAGTGAGTTTGGTATTGTAAAAATTGACGAATGTCAACAGATTAATGCACTTTCTGGTCGCCCTTCCACTAGTTCAACTCCTGACAATGTGGACTGCACTATCATCCTCGAAGGTCGCAGGAGGACAATCCACAATGTTTGTAACAGTGTTAGCCTATCGTATGGAAGCTGCCAAGGTATTTTGCTGGCGATGTTGACATGAGACGAATCTCCACAAAGTTTTTCCCAATGCTTCTGATTGGTGAGCAAAAGCAGCATTGAGTGAAGGTCTGCACAGAGCTCAAGAAAATTACCAAAAATTATCTTTCCTCTTAAGTGTCATTACTGATGATGAAAGCTAGGTTAGTGAGTACAACCTGGAAACAAAATAACAACCATTCCAATGGAAGGGCCCAGCTTCACCCTGACCAAATTAGGCTGGTCAGGTCAAAAGCAATGTGAAGTCAATGCTCATCATACTCTTCAACATGGAGGGCACTGCTCATAAGGAATACATTCCTTAAGGACAGACTGTCAATGTAAAGCTCTACTGTGACATTTTGAGACAGTCCCAGGAGGACAATACATACGCGCACACAGTCACCAACATTAGTAGTCTAATTTTCAGTCTTAACCACAGAATCCTTGAGCCAACTGATCCATACTCTCTTATATTCTTCTTCCATCTGTTTCTTGGAACAATACACCTCTTTTTTCCCTCTCATTCTTACCTACTCTGTCATATAGACCCCAGCCATACTCCCATTCTCTCACACTTGTACCTCTTCATTTATTTTCAGTTAATCCACATACATCCACTTTTGCCCCCTCAAGCACCTGGACAATATCTCTTTCACCTCATCATTTGCATTCCTTATATTCCATGTTGCAATCCGTACACAACCACTTAATTTTACCTACATACTAGTATCTTCAACATAATCTTCTAGAATAGTAGGTCATCACCATTACCTCTGCTGTCTAGGTATCACAGCATGAAGAACTTGATCACCGATGCTGTAAACTCTGTCATTCTCCTGGACCATTCTTTCATCTCTGGTGCCCAGCAGGTCCTTGGCTCTAATCCACGAGCACTTCTTGGGTCCATGATATCCCATACATCAGCATGATTCACCAAACACCCTATCAGCCCTTCCACCTGTGACTCCTCCAGACAGGGGTCATTCCTGGCAAACAGATCCCATGAGTGGTTGGGCGGTTCCTTCTGGGGTTTAACCATACTCCTCATGCATGTACTACTTGGTGGATCCTGACAAACTTCTTGGCACAACCCCACAACAAAGCCCTAATGTTTCTTTTTAGGATGAAGTGAATAGGTGGCTATAACTATTGGTCCTTCCTCTACCGTAAGGTTCACCAGGGTCCTGCCCACCGTCACTTCCCCTTTTGTCATGCCATGGTTCCTGTGCTTCACTCTTCCAAGGGAAGTGTGCAGCGTGTTGTAGATCCTGCAGGGCAGCAGCAACTCTTGACTAAGGAGAGATTACTATAGGACTTTTGGTCATCTGTAGTAAACATCGATGCTCCAAGGCCCTCAATGGAATACTCTGTTTCTAGCCGCATTTGCATTGAATGGAAGTCAAACAGGCATAGACAAGAAATGGGGCAGTGCAGACCCAAGATGCAAGGGTCCCAAGTGTCAGCAGTGCATATGGCCAGGGTCTCTTCCTTTCCCCTCTGCCACACTCTGACACCTACCAGTCTCCCAAACCCAGTGCAGTGCCCGATAACTCACCACAGTCACCGCAAAGTCACTGAAAGGTGCCTATAACCCACCATTTCCAGCTACCTTCCAGATCCTGCAGCAACGATCATTGGGCATGCTACTCTCTCAATCTCACAATCCCCTTCCAGGCACCTGTCACTTACACCTAAGAGGTGTACTGGGTGCTGACCCTTATCCAAACAATGTTCAGGGACTTTTTCCTCATTACTTACTTCCTTATTCCTCTTCTCACTTTGTCCTCTACTATACATAAATTCTGTTCCATCACATCCCACGTTTGGTCACTTATTCACTTTCCCTTGCTGAATGTCACCTTTCATTGTTGGTTCAGTTTGATGGTCCCATTCTGCAGCTGGCGAAGCTCTTGTTTGTTCTGAGACAGCGGTTTCTTTAGTCTTGCGTGGTCTTTGGCTTGGCTTTCTTTTTGTTCTTCTTGCTCTGCTCTGAACTCTGTATGTATATCTTTCTTTTGTTCTTCATGATGTTCTCTCAACACTGGAAATATAATTGCCAGAGATATGTCCGCCATTTTTCAAACCTGTCCATGTATCTTTATGTCTCAAAACTTATCCCCACACCTGACACCAATATTTACGGCCATAGGATTCGTTCTACTCCTGATACCAATTGTTCCATCGTAGGGGCTCTGCTGATAAGTCAAGAATGACACTTAGACAGGTCAGGCAGTTAATTAAAGCCTAATTAATGCTGCAGAGTTATAATCCTTCTAAGCACAGCTTAAGTACATTTGCAAAACACTGACCTTACTCTCCTATGTAAACTCAGCCCTTCACTCACTACTACTCATTCACTGGCTGACAAACTCTCACTTACTGACTCATGGTTTAACCTGTACTGCACTAGCGATGTAGATATACATCCCCCTCTAAAACGCCAGGAAGTAGATCTACGCCCTGCAGCACTGAGAAATCATTGCAAGGAACCAAAGTAAAATGGAAGATAATAACGTATCTCGCTGACTTCAGACATTTCTCTGCTATACTTTCAACACTGATTTAGGAGCACAGGAGGCAAGTGACAGTCTTCACAGGCTTACAGCCACTTTGCTGTCTCAGTAACCTCGAAGATTTCAGAGGTCAAATGGGACGAAGCTGACTTGATTCAACCAACTTTCTGGTCTTGGTGACTACTTTTATTAGTGCCGGGGATATTATATTGATGTACTAGGCCCATTTAGCCAGGAAGAAAAAATCCAAAATCGTCCAGCATTGAGGGGTATCTTTTTTTTTTTTTTTTTTTTTTTTTTTGGCCAACTCGCTACGGATTAACTTCCTTCACTGATTACTCTCACTCTTTGACTCACAAACTCGGTTGCTGATATGGTGTCTGATTACAGCACTGGCGACAAACACAATTCACCCCGTTCGTTACTCGTGGCTAACTGATTAACTTAATTATCTGGCACACTGCCAGCAAGCTAGGTGGACCTCTTAATATACTGTACACCCCTGGCCCCCTTTACTAGTGCAGTCCAGAATATTCTAGTATAAAACTCACATTTTCTGATGCAATAACGTATATTCTGGATCCTATGAAAGAACTCACATTTTCTCACAATAATACACTTAAATCAACAATGCGCAATCGCAATAATGACAATAACTAACTTCAGTGGTAAGATACAAAGAACACAAAACACATGCCCTAAACATTTTGTGAAGTAAGATTGAGAAAATATATATATATATATATATATATATATATATATATATATATATATATATATATATATATATATATATATATTTGGAGTGACGCGTATGGATCGGGTGCGAAATGATGAAGTGCGAAGGAGAACTGGAGTTGTTCGGGAGATGGCTGGTATAGTTGAGCAGAGGGTGTTGCAATGGTTTGGGCATACGGAGAGAATGGATAATGAGCGATTGGTGAAAAAGATTACTAGATCTGATGTGAGAGGTGTAAGGCTGAGAGGAAGACCACGAATAGGATGGATGGACAGTGTGAAGAGAGCGCTGGATGCGAGAGGGATGTCTGTCGAGCAAGGAAGAGTGGCTGTGCGTGACAGAAATAAATGGAGAGAAATTGTGAATGAATAAGTGATGACGCAGCCCTGAGGGGATATTTTCCCGCATTTGGTCTGATCAGCTAGTCAGGTCAGATGCGGGTAAGGGGATGGGTCTGTTATGATGTGGCAGGGGTAAACCAGTTCTGCTGTCGGGCCCTGCTTCGGATGTCACTGATTGCATTGCACAGTTGACCCTTGTACGGTGTGGTGCGGTGAGGATCTGTCCGTTCTCCCCTTTGGGGCTAAGATGCGAATGAATGTGTTTGAATGGATGAGTAAATGGGGAGTGTGTCGTCCTGTCTCGGCTACCTCCCTTTCCTTGGGGGAAGCAGCCTAGGTATATATATATATATATATAGGCAAGCTATAGAAGATACGAAATATATATATATATATATATATATATATATATATATATATATATATATATATATATATATATATATATTATATATATATATATGCAGGTGGTAGATTATTAACCGATGGAGATGAAGTAAGGACCAGATGGAAAGAATATTTTGAAAGCCTGATAAATGGGGATAGAGAGAGAAGAGCAGCTGTAAACATGATTGGTTTTGTGAATGTGCAGAGAAGGAATACAGTGCCAGAAGACGTGACACTTGTACATGTGAAGAGTGCTGTGAAGCGGCTGAAAAATGGGAAAGCAGCTGAGGTTGATGAGGTGTATGCGGAGATGCTTAAAAGTAGTGGAGAGAATGGAATGAAGTGCTTGTTGGTGATATGTAAGAAGGCATGGATGAGTGAAACTGTGCCTGCAGAGTGGAAAAAGGCTGTGATTGTACCTCTGTACGAAAATAAAGGTGAACGAAGTGAGTGCAAGAATTATCGTGGCATAAGCTTACTGAGTGTGGTAGGGAGGGTATATGGAAGAATTATTATAAAGTAAGAGAGATATCAGAAGTCCTAGTGAGTGATGAACAGGGTGGCTTTAGGAGTGGCAGAGGATGTGTGGACCAAATATTTGCAGTCAGACAGATAGTAGAGAAGGCTTGTGAGAAGGACCATAAGGTGTTTATGGCATTCGTGGATCTGGAAAAAGCATATGACAAAGTGGACAGAGAAGGATTGTGGAAAGTTTTGCGCATGTACGGTGTAGAGGGTAAGCTGCTAGATGCCGTCAAGAGTTTTTATGATGGTAGTGAAGCATGTGTCAGGGTTAATGGGCATCTAAGTGAATGGTTCACAATCAGTGTGGGCGTGCGACAAGGTTGTGTGATGTCCCCATGGTTGTTCAATGTATATATGGATGGAGTGATGAGAGCTGTGAAAACACGAGTAATGGAGAAAGGGATGGCATTGGTAATGAATGGTGATGGATGAAATATCTCAAATTTGTTGTATGCTGATGATGCACTACTGCTTGCAAGAACCTGACAAGAACTTGGTAGGCTAGTGCAGAGTTTTGCTGATGTCTCTAAGCGTCGTTCCTTGAGAGTAAATGTAGAAAAGAGTAGTGATGGTTATTGAGAGAGAAGGTGACTCCCAGTCCAGTGTAACAGTGAATGGAGAGAGACTGGAATTGCTGAGAGAGTTCAAATACCTAGGTACAATGATAGAAAAGAGAGCAAATGTGCAAAAGAAGTTGGAAGTAAAGTGACACAAGGAAGAAAAGTAGCAGGTACAATGAAGCCTTGATAAGAAACAGAGGCTTGAGTGTTGCAGCTGCACGAGGCTTATATGAAGGAGTGTTAGTGCCAACTTTAACATATGGATGTAGGACTATGGTGTGGCATGAAAATGAAAAGTCAAGAGTAAGAGCAGTGGAGATGGGACTGCTGAGGAATGTATGTGGAGTACAGAGAGTGGATAGGATACTAAATAATGTGATTCGTGAAAGATGCGGAGTGAGGAAGTCGGTGGACACCAGGATTGAAGAGAGTGTACTGAGATGGTATGGTCATGTGAAGAGACTGGATAACAATAGAGTGGTGAAGAAGGTATATCTGAGCGAATTCAAAGGAGGAAGGAGGCGAGATAGCCCAAGGAGAAGGTGAAGAGATATGGTGGATGAATGTGTAAGGAAGAGAGGTTTGGAAGTCGGTGAGGCTAGGGAACTGACAGGAGATCAAGCTAGCTGGATGAATTTTGTGGGGAGAAGTGCATGATCAGGGATTTTTGGCATCCCTTTTTAACGTGGCAGCATCTGGATTGACTCTGTCGGATACGATTATGTGAAGCTACAGAACGTGGTGAATGTTTTTGGCGTATCCGATAGAGCCAGGTTTCCGGAGGCTTGAATGATGAGTGAATGGAAGCTTGGCCCATTGGATTGGGCAATTTTGGGCTGTCTGGACATTGATACTCCTCACCCTGCCCTTGGGTGGGAAAGGAGGTCCGGATGATGATGATGATGATGGTGATATATATATATATATATATATATATATATATATATATATATATATATCTATATATATATATATATATATATATATATCTATACACTGTACTGTATATAAATGTGCGTGTGTGTGTGTGTGTGTGTGTGTGTGTGTGTGTGTGTGTGTGTGTGTGTGTGTGTGTGTGTATGTATGTATGTGTTTGTGGTAAGCCTGTTGTCAAGTAAGAAATTAGTTAAGTAAATGCTTTAGAAAAATAAGGAACACTTCATTGAAGAGAAAAAATGTTTATGAAAGTAAGTACTGGTATTCATTTTATGACGCAAGATTGTTGAAAAAGTATTCATATGCCACAGAAGATGAGAAAATAAAGTGTTACAGTAACCAGCAATCATTTATATACAGGAATGATTGTGATAAGCCTGTTCTGAAGTAAGAAATTTGTTAAATTAGTGCTTTAGAAGAACAAAATTGCATGTGTAAGAAAATGAAAATACCTTTGGAATAAATAATGTGATTTTATACGACACAGAAATCTTACTCATTGGAAAATATATATATATTTTTTTCGGCTAGTAATGTGTAGCAGCCGTGGCTCAGTGAGTTAGAGCGCTCCGCTCTGACCGAAGGGTCGGAGGATCGAATCCACCCAAAGGTCATTGGTAGACATCAGGAAGGGCATCCGGTCATAAAATGCTACATGCTCTAATCCAAAAGTCCTCTACCCAGAGGCAACGCCTTAGCCCTTCAGGGATACCTGGCGTAAAGGGAAATTATTTATTATATATTTTATAAACTCTGAAATATCTTTTCCTTCACTGCCACTTATACAAGGAATGATGATTCAATCATCCAGCAATAGCAGTGGGCAGTGGATAGGAGTGTCTAGTTCAAGTAAGGCAAGGGGAAGCATGACAGAGTGGGAGCAGGGAATCCCCACCTGGCCTAGGCAGGCGTGCAAGCTATGTGCTGTAGTCACGGACTCAGCAACTCCTAAGAACACAGCCTTCCATGACTCCAATAGGCGCGTGGACTGAGGTCCTGCCATCTGGTGGCATTCTTCTGAATCTCGCTGAGAGGAGCAAAATGTTGGTCAGGGGGTGATAGTTACCAATATTTTGGTATTATACTCTCCATAACCAGGAAAAACTTAATATTCTCTTGTTAACTATTATAATGTTGTAATTATCAGTAAATATTACGTGCAATCCATACCATTATAATAAGGTTGCTTTGGAAGAAAAATATGACCAACCACTTTGTTCTCCACTGTGCAGTCCAGTGATTGATATGGGGTTCTTAATGAGGAGGAATATAAAATAGTCATGACTTGCATGTTTAAAAGAAATTTCTTGGTTTAGATACCCATGACAGTACATTTTTTTTTTTTTAACAGTAAAAACAATACCAACAATTTCAACAAACGACATCCCAGCGGCCATGCTGTTTTGCCAGACGTGTAGCACAGAATTAACAGACGATTGGTGTGAACTGAGTCGCTGCTGAATCAGTGACGATGACATATTTTCTTTGTGCTCTAGCGGACTGTAAATCAGCTCCTTCCGATGTTAGAGCAAACGGATGTGGGGAAATCACAGTCTCCCCATTTACTTCAATACTTCTTACACTGACACTCATCATCGTCATCATCCATTTCAGTCACTAGATGAGGATAGCTATAACATGCATTTTCATACCAGGCCCACTAACTCAGCCTTATTTTATCCCAAGAATGGCACGCCTCTGGCTTTCAGATATTCTCTTAAGTTTTCAACAGTCCATTTTCAAGATGTCTTATTTGGAAACTGGAAATCGCCATTTCTGTGGTGAAGCTTAGTATACTTGGTGTGGTGATCTCGTGAACCCGTTGCAAGCTGAGAGGCGGGGAACACATGTATCTGTTTATGTTTGGCTCAGGAAAACATATTGTATGGACCTCTGGCAGCATGAATAAAAGTTTTATCAACCAGTTCAGTATTTGCCTGAAACACTTTTATTGTTAATCAATTATTGCCTTATATTAATTTATTATAAACTATTATTAAAACATTAGATTGCATTCTACTGTATTAAAAAGGTGGAAACGGATATTGTTTTAATTAAAACAAAAAATATCAGGTACATACTTTATACATGGCATTAACCACATAGGCTTAATAAATTGCTGATTCAGAAAATGTTGTTCATATAAGGAGAGAAAAAAAAATCACAGTTCAACTCCGCAAAATATTTTTCTTCCGGGAGATTCAGAATAATGTCCTCAGATGGCAGGACCTTTAGTACACGCGCCCACTGCCTCCATTCATCACCTAGCACCTCAGTGTCTCCACCTATAGACCTGGGGTTACTAAGAGTACAATGGAGAGTTAAGGGATTGCTGAGTACTTTGATCTCTAATTGAAAGTTCTGTGTGCTTTAGATAAGGGAATATGACTTCTTGAAAAGGGCCTGCTTGTACTGCAATAATAATAATGAAAAAAAAAAAAAAAAGCATCAGGCTTGTAAAACTAACAAAGCTTTGAGGGTTAAGGGACTTGAACATCTTCTAATATCTCCTTGTTTCTCTTTTCTCTCTGTTTTCCTTCCTTTCCTGCCTTACAAAGGAAGTATCACCTAAAATATTCCTCCTACCATTTTTAGGCAACAGGGCCTGCAGTTTTCCCCCTGGCCTGGAACATTAATGTGTTGGCGGAGAAAATAATACTAATTGGGAGCTCCTAAGGGCTTCCCACCCTAGCACTTACTCGCACAGACCTTAAAGTAGCCAGTTGGATACATGTGCACTGTCTATCTATGTAGGCTACACACACGCATGGTAACTACGTACTAGTATATATATATATATATATATATATATATATATATATATATGGGTGTGTGTGTGTGTGTGTGTGTGTTTATATATATACATACATCTGTACACACACGTGAATATCTTTCTATATATCAATCTGCCTTTCTGTCTTAATGTATCTGTTTATATGTGTATATATACAGTATATATGTGTATATCCATACATCTTATATATATATATATATATATATATATATATATATATATATATATATATATATATATATATATATATGTGTGTGTGTGTGTGTGTGTGTGTGTGTGTGTGTGTGTGTGTGTTACCTAATTGTTCATACCTAACTATGTTTTTACAGAAATGAGTCAAGCTCGTACTGTCCCGTGTCTTAAACCGTTTTTATCGTACATATCCTTAAATTTATGAATTGTTTTGGCACACATCATTTCATTCGGTAGTGCATTCCATTGATCAATTGCCCTATTTGAGACACTAAATTTCCTTACGTCTTTATCGCCTCTCTTTTTATGCAGATTTTTGCAGTGTTCTCTTGCTGATGCAATCCCATAGGTTATGTAATTATTCATGTCTATTTTCTCCCTCCCTGTCATGTATTTATATAGCATAGTCATCTCTCCTCTTTTCCTTCTTTCCTGTAGTGTAGGTAGATTCAGTTTTTCTAGTCTTTCTTCGTAGCTTATGTCACGAATTAATTCGCGACATTGTACTAGTATCACATAAGGGAACGTCTGAGTTTCATTGAAATGCATAAACTTTCGCTCAGCCCGTTAACTGCCTCGCTTTTGTACTCAGATCGTAATGAGTTTCATAACCCTTGTCCTTGTTTCATAAGTGACTGTCTTTCTGTATAGACAGTGCGTTTCACTGAGCGAAAATTTTTGTGTAGTTGTCGTTCTCACATTGCCTCTCGACCGTTGATTTGTGCCGTGCTCAGCTTACTTACATGAGTCACAGTCAGTCGGTGTCGAGCAGCTACGGGAGGAGGTTCGTTGTGCCAGAGCTGAGAGAGGTCCCCTTAGCGCTTATAGTCTCCGGAGTTCAACGATTCCCCGTATTTCCCTGTCGATTTTGGTGAGCGGTTGCAGTGGGCTGACCAACGAGCAGCGAATAGCAGCGCCTGGTGTGCAACAGACAGACACCCAGTCTTTCGTAGCTTCAGCTCATTCCCTGCCAGGTAAGGGATGCCAGCCAAATGGTGGAAAAGGCTGACGCATTCTTCACTGCGTACGGGTACCAAACCCGTAAGCAACAGACCTGGAACAAGAAAGCTAACAAGTCTGGGAAGCCATCTCAGACTGAACTCCAGCATGAAGACTGTTCTCAGAATCATGGCCAAGGTCCAAACAAACCACAGAAGAAGGACCAGGGGCAAAATACGCAGAAACCCGATTGGAAGAAGTACAAGCAGAACCCTAACCTGCAGCAGGTATCCCAAGCAGCAGCAGAGCAAGGACAAACTACGTAACCCTCAGTCAGGACAATCAATTTTAGTGTATCAGAGGCAGGATGCAAACGCAGCCTTCATTACACAACAAGCTCATGGTGGTGCCATCCCCACCAGTACAGGTACTTCCCCACTGTTCACTAGTCCCCCTGTGACAGTGAACTCTTCACCACAGGTGGTCAGTGCTCCAACTCCTGAGATTGTGAGCATGACCCCTCAGGCATCTAGTTCCCAGGGCGCCACATTTGCTGCATTGTTCGTTCCTCATTCTCATCAATGACTGGCTGCTACCTCCTCAGACCCTTCCATCAGCAACACTGCCTCTCTTGTTCAGCCAGGGTTTTTGGGAGGTGTTTCCATAAATGTTCTGAGAGACAATGGTTCCTCAGGTTGCTCCATCAAGCAGAGTCTAGTTTAGCCCAAGGAGTACATAGGTATGCAGTTCCAAATTAGACTTATTGATGGATCATTGAGATTGTTCCCTGAGGCATGTATGCAGGTGGCATCTCCTTTCTACACTGGCTTGACAGCTGCTGTTGTCATGCCAGAACCTTTGTTTGACCTTATTATAGGTAACATACCAGGCATCAAAAATAGTTGCCCAATGGATGTTGCTACTCAGACTTCGGCTGTTGCAGTAACACGAGCCATGGCTAAGACTCCAAATCATGAGGCGTTGCGACGGTCAACGTCGCAAGATCTGTTTTGTAGTCAAAATGTTCAAGAACAACAGACTGACCCGACACTTGCCTCAGTGCGTAAGAAGTTGGAGGGTAATGTGATTAAGTATTCACGGGGAGGTCAAGCCAGGTTCCTTCGTAAGCAAGGATGGCTTTACCGTTAGTCACAAATGCCCCAGGGTGAGATTCGACTGCAGTTTGTCGTTCCGACAAAGTATCGTCGAGCAGTGTTTGAATCAGGTTATTGTTCAGTAATGGGAGGTCACATGGGCCAAAAGAAAACCTCTTGCCACATCCATGCTGACTTTTTCTGGCCAGGAATGGGACTTGAAATAACTAGGCTTGTGCATTCCTGCGATGTGTGTCAGTGTACCACTGACTGGGGACATGTCTGTCCTGCACCATTGAAACCAATGCATATGAGGCACACAGAATAGTAAGGGCACAAGCGCCACCGCACCCAAATCTGAGTTGCCAGTACTGCATTTTTTCTCAGGGTTTCCTATACCCAACAGTAGGTCGTATATGCCCTTCTGATTATTTTTTTTATGGTGTAGTGAGCTCTGAAACACCCGCGATTTTTCAGCTGTATACACCCTAACCTCGTACAGCTCTGCCAAAACGCGCCGCAGTAAGGGCACAAGCACCACTTGCCCTTTAACCAGGAGTACTTTGGTGTGTGTGGGCGGCCATGCTTCCTTCTCACACTCATGTCTCTCCCACGCACCACCCTGGTGGATCTCAGCAGCCAAAGAAAATTCGCTTTGACTGAGCTAGTGTTGTTATTGGGTGACTTGCCACCACCCAGTATAAACGGAATCAACACACCAGTCTCTTCCCCGTGCCATTTTTAAAAAGAACACTTTGAATACTTCATAATTTTTGTTGATTTTGCTAGTGTTTCCGTTGTGTTATTGTACTGTGGTAGCCATGGGTGATAAAAGTGATACCAGTGAGCACCAGGAGGCTGTTGTTAGTGAAAATGAGTCTGGTGTTAGTGAGAATAGTGAGTGTACTGAGCTGGGACCTTCCCGTGGCCGTAAACGCAAACCAAAGACAGACACGTGGAAAGCCAATGTGGTGAAAAAACTTCGTAATGAAGGTAAGGCTTACACCAGCCGTATGACTAAGAAACTGGTGGAATCACGAAAGATTGGACCTCCATGTGGTGATGGCTGTTTCAATAAAGTGACGAGGCCTGTGACAGAGATGTTGTTTAAGGAATTCTGGGGCATGGGAGACTATAGTGTCCAGACTGCTTACCTGCAAAAACTCTTGACATCAGTACCAATAAAACGACAGAGGAAACCAGCAGATGAAAGCATGCGTACCCGAACTATTCTGTTAGTGTGATGTATGGTGACAAGGAGCACAGTGTCTGCAAGAAAGGCTTCTGTTCGATTTTTGGAATAGGAGAAAAGAGGGTGCGTGTGGCTATGCAAAAACTGACAATGGGGAAGACTACCGTGCCTGACCAGCGTGGAAAGACTCCTACTGCGACCAAGTTTGTGGGAGAAAAAGCTGATCTCGTGCGTACACACATTAAGATGCTGCCAACCATGAGCTTCCATTATTCTCGTGCGAAATCTCGTAATCGCATGTACATGGATTAGAATCTCGGTGTTATCAAGCTCTATGACCTGTATGTGAAGTTCATGAAAGACGAACATCCAGATGTTGATGTAGTTTCATTTAATTACTACAGTAATGTTTTCAGGAACGAGTTTAACATTGGGTTCTCACCTTCAGTATTGATACGTGCAACACCTATGATTTGTTGACAGCTAACATTCGAAATTATAGACAAATGGGTTGTGTACAGGCTCAGTTGGATGAGATGCAACTTGAATTTGATGAACATAAGGCACTTGCAGCACAAGCTAGAGCTGCACTTGACAGCTTTATTAGTGATGACAGTGAAGACGTTATGGCATTATGCTTTGACTTGCAACTAACATTGCCGACACCCAGGCTGAGCACCAGTGTACAGTAGCTTTTTACAAAAGGAAAATAAGGACATATAACTTTTGTGTTTTTAACATCAAGACCCAGAAATCGACCATGTACATGTGGGATGAGGTGACAGCATGGCGAGGCTCATGTGAGTTAATGAGCTGTGTTAACCATTACATCGAGGCTAATCACAAGGACAACCAGACGAAGCTTGTTCTATTCTCTGATAACTGTGCAGGACAAAATAAGAATATAAACGTCATCCTGGGGTGCCTGAGTCTCATTCACAGTATGAGGTTTTTCAGAGTAGAACATTACTTCTTGGTCCCGGGGCATTCTTATATGCCTTGTAATCGGCATTTTGGAAACATGGAAGTGAAGCTAAGGAGGGAGGCCATGGTCTGCACCAAAGCTGAGTACATCGAACTTATTAAACATGCTGTCAAGGATGGCTTTGCTGTTGTTGACATGACCCAAGATGACTTTCTCAATTTTGATGTTCTCCAGTCATACATCACAAAACGGACATCGAAGACTACAACTATGAAGGATGCCAGGGTCATTGTGTACGACCTCACGTACATGGAGGGCTATGCTATCAAGTTCAGTTATGATACGGGAGACACTAAAGACCAGCATCAAGTACGACTCATGAAGGGCAGAGGGAAGTTCTCACGCAAGTCTTTTGACCTGTCTGCTGTCCCCCTGCCTCCTAGGTACGCCTCCCCCATACCTCTGTCGGCTGAAAAGCTACAAGATCTCAAGGATCTCGTCCTGTACATTGCCCCACTTGAGAGTGCCCAGTACTTCAAGGACATCATCAGCAGGCAAGAAGCAGGCAACCTTGATAAAACCCCTGATGAAGACGTGGACACAGCTGGAGGAGAGGATTGTGTGGATGGCCTAGACACACTATTAGACTACTAACGTGTCCTTTTCAACTTCATAACTTTGGAAGCAGAGAATAGTCGGCAGGGTTGGTGAGCACTGCATTAGTGTTACACTCCCTTCCTTCTGACCTTCAGTCACTGTCTGTCTGTCTGTCTGTCTGTCTGGCTGGCTGGCTCTCTCTCTCTCTCTCTCTCTCTCTTCCTTTTTTATGCATCCCTGCCACCCTATTATGCATATTCTAATCTTTTTATTATTATTATGACATTGCGGTATTATTCAGAGCATTGTTGAAAGATGCTTTTTTTAAACTATTATTTACCATTATTATATGAATGATTATCATGTGTATGCTGCTATTATGGCATTATTATAACATCTATTTTTATGTGTTGTCATATCAATTGTTAGGAGATGGAAGAAAATCATTTCAGCAGCAAAAGAGATATGATTTTGCAAATTATCAGAGCCACATTACCTGACGTTTTATGCTGCAGCAAAGGCATAAAGCATAATAATGAAATAATTTTGGAATATGTATTAGATGGATAAATTTTCTTTAATATGGTGCAAAGGAGATTCAATTCGTATGGTTGGTTTGGAAGATCTTACTGTTTCAAAACTTTAAATGCGTTTTTCTCGTTTTTTAAAAAATGGCGCTTGTGCCCTTACTACTGCGTGTGCCTTATATAATGTCTGAACCATTTGAAAGAGTAGCAGTTGCCCTTGTTGGACCAATCTCTCCTAGGGCTAGTGATGGATCAAAGTATATCCTCACTATCTTTGATTTCAATACACGGTGGCCTGAAGCCGTGGCCTTTAAGAAAATAGAGGCCGTCAATGTTGCTGAGGCATTGATTGAAGTGCTCTGTCGCGTAGGTATCCCCAAGGAGGTCTTTAGTAACCGGGGTTGCAGTTCACTTCTGCATTGATGAACGATACATTCAGGTTGTTGTCCATCTAAGGCTTGCAAACTACGCCCTATCAAACCATGTGTAACAGGTTGTGTGAGAGGTTCAATGGAACTCTCAAGATGTTAAAGTGCATGGCCACCAAACAGCCAAAGGAATGGCTGCGGTTCTTTGCTCCTCATCTATTTGCTTACCGAGAAACCCCACAGCATTCTTTGAAGTTCACACCTTTTGAACTGGTGTATGGAAGGTCGATCCATGGGCCACTTCAAGTCCTTCGTGAGTTATGGAATGATGAAGAACCCGACCCTGAAGTTAAGACAACCTACATCTATGTCCTTGATTTAGCTGACCGCCTTCAGTCGACGTGCAAGTTAGCTAATGAAGAATTGATCAAGGTGTGCGAAGTTCAGAAAGCTTATTATGATAAGAAGGTAAAGCTTCAGAAGTTCAGTCCAGGTGATAGAATTCGCTTGGTGTTACTCCCCACTGCCCAGAACAAGTTTTGGCACAGTGGAAGGGTCCATATGATGTAGTAGAGCGCATTTCAGACCTCAGCTACATAATTCATATGGGGAATCTTCGTAAAAGGTTCCACATTAACATGTTGAAGGGTTATCATGAGTCAAACCCCCAGGAGACTGGCCTACGAATAGCCGATGACAGTGACCAGCCACTGGAAGAAACTGGAGCAGCTGCAGTGATCCCAGCTGATGACCATGATGACGAGCCCTTAACCGTTCAGTCCCATCAGAAGGAGACTGTCAGAGATGTCTTACTTAACACTGACTTAGCATTAGGTGACCAGAATGCCATAAGGTCACTGCTCTGTCGATATGCTGATGTCTTCTCTGACCAACCTAGACTCTCAAAGGTTGAGTGTCACAAAATTGAGTTGACCAGCAATACTCCCGTAAAGGTTAAGCCCTATCCGATTCCCATGCGACTACTGGATGCAGTAGACAAGGAGATTGCCGACATGGAGACTGTAGGTATTATTGAAAAATCCTCATCTCCTTACTGTAGTCCAGTGGTAGTAGTCCGCAAGAAGGATGGTGGAGTCAGAATTTGTGGCGATTATAGGAGGCTAAATGCAATCACCAAAGTGGATGCTGAGCCAATGGGTGACCATATTGCCATCTTCTCCAAGCTGGCAAGGTCACGATATTTCACGAAGCTCGATTTGGCGAAGGGATTCTTTCAGATTCCCCTTCATCCAGAGAGCTGTCAGTTCACTGCCTGTGTTACTCCTAGGGGGTTGTATCAGTATAAAGTCCTCCCATTTGAACTTACCAATTCCCCAGCAGTATTCAATCGTGCCATGAGACAAGTGCTTCATGGTATCGTAGGAGTGTAAATGTTCGTTGACGATGTCCTCCTTCATTCTGCCACGTTGGAGGAGCATCTCAGACTCTTGGAAATTGTCTTCAGTAGACTCCAGAGTTTCAACATGAAAGTGAAGCCTAGCAAAAGTAAAATTGCGCACAGCAAGGTGGAGTTCCTCGGACATATTGTTGGCCGGGCCCCACCGCATCTGTCCGGGGTGGCCTGAGTCATGTAATTCGAGTTCTACGAAATCTTGTTCACACTCAATAATCGAGGCTGGAACACGCTGCCTGCAAGTGGTCCTGTGCTATGAGTGGTGATGTGTGCTCACACTACTGTTCATACCAAGCAGTGGTGTGAACACTGAGCAATACTTATACCGCGACCGGGTATTTCAAACTCGTGAGTGGTGAGCCGGGTCGGGCCCCGCCACATTTGCCCGGAGCGGCCTGAGTCAGTCGAGTTCTAAAGTTATAAGTCACTCGTGACACTCGTGTCCATAACTCGAGGCTGAAACCCGCAGCCTGCCACGAACTGAAGGTCTGGTCACTTGGTCAGTGAACAGCCAGTGATGGTGTGGTATGAGTGGTGGTGTGTCCTCATGCCAGGCAGTGATATGAGCGGTGCACATACCACTCTCGAGTCTCAACCGAAATATAATGTTAGAATATAAACTAATACTAAGTGAACGAGTTAATGAAAACAATGACTCGATACACCCAATTCAGCGAAAGGAATCGTTCGATTTGAACAATTGACTCGCGAGTCTTACATCACTAGTGAGCGGTTGCAGTGGGCTGACCAACGAGCAGCGAATAGCAGTGCCTGGTGTGCAACAGACAGACACCCAATCTTTCATAGGTTCAGCTCCGTTCCCTTCACTGACCAGTATTTTCGTTCGTTTTCTTAGCGTTGAGTCTGATTAGCTTTTGGATGAGTGAGTGAGTGTATTTCCTTTGATATATATTTGAATGAGTGAGTGTATTTCCTTTGATATTTGAATTCACTAGTCCCCCTGCAACAGTGAATTCCCCTCTTGAATTCATTTTTGCAATTTATGTAATGTAAATTTATTGTAATCAATAAATTTACAGTTCTTTTCTTTGAGCTTAATGTAATGTATTAATGGTGTTTCATTTCTCCACATTGAGCTTAATTTAGTTTTGATACTCCCAGTTAGCACAAACTTCTTATATCAATCACAACTGGTTAAATATTTAGGCCCGTTCTTTTCTATCAAAATTTAAATCCGCTGTGCCAGCCAGGAGTTAAGCTTCAGCAAGAACTTGTTCAATATTATTAATAATTATTGATTGTCAGGGGGTAAAGATCATACTTTCTCAGAGGCTAACAGTACCAAAAATCAGCACTCGTGAGCGATTAGTCTCCTCTGTGTACTGTTGAGAAAGTTTATAATATTCTCGTCTTTAGAGAATTGGCGATGTAAGGCATAATAAAGTAAAACTCGGTACTTGATTTTCACAAATCAGTACCTTGTGTTTGCCTTCGATTAATATAAGCATTTAATTAAATTTCACATCCCCCCATGACACCTTAGATACCTTATGTTTGATGCCCCTCTTGTAGTGGCCCTTTGAACTTTTTCAGTCTTATCTATGTGTTTTTTGAGATGAGGACTCCAGACTGCTGACGCATACTCCAGGGTGAGTCTGATGAATGATATTATTATCTTCCTTAGCATGTTTTCATTTATGTATGTGAATGCTACTTTCATATTTGCAAGCAGTGTATACATGTTCCATACCTTCTTGCTGATGTGGTCAGCAGGAGATAGTCTGGTACTGATAATCACACCTAGGTCCCGCTCGCTTTCTGATGTGTGTAGGGTTTTACTTCCTAATCCTAATCAGGTCTTTTTCCACTTTTACCAAACTTGATTACATGACACTTGTCCACAATGAATTCCATTTGCCATATATTGCTCCATTCGTAAAGTTTATTTAATTCTTCTTGTAGCTCTTTACAAGTGTCTGCATTAATACTTCTCCTTTGTATTTTTGCATCATCAGCAAACATATTTAGATAGCTTTCATTTCCAGTGTTGCTATCTGTGTCATTTATATACACTAAAAACATAATTGGTGCCAGCACTGAGCCCTGTGGAACTCTGCTAGTCACTTCCCTCCATGATGAGTAATTTCTCCTTAGTACTGTTCTCATTTCCCTTCTTTTGAGAAAATCTTGCATCCAACAATACAGTTTGCCTCGGATTCATCCTTGATGATACAGTTTCCATAAAAGTCTTTGGTGCAGTACTTTATCAGATACTTTCTTGAAATCTAAATAGATAATGTCCACCCATCCTTCTCTTTCCTGTAATGTTTTTACCTACTCTATCATAGTAGCTCAACAGAATAGTAACACACGATTTTCCCTTTCTGAAACCAAACTGACTTTCTGTTATCATATTCTGTTCTTTTAGATGATTTACCTAAACTTTTCTTATCAGCATTTCTAATATCTTGTGTAAAACACTGGTTAGTGATACTGGTCGGTAGTTGAGTGGATTTTGTCTATTCCCTTTCTTGAATAAGGGAACAATGTTTGCTTTCTTCCAAATATCAGATAGTTTACCTTGTCTCAAGGATTCTTTGAATATTAAAGATAATGGTTTACTTAACTCCATTGCACATTCATGTAGCACCCAACATGAAATTTCATCAGGACCATTTGCTTTTCCTTTGTCTAATTTAATTAACTCCTCCTGTATCTCTTATTTTGATATTTGTTTATCTGTTAATGTTTTTGGGCATGCATGTTGCATATCATCCCTCTCAAAATTAATTTCTTCTATAAAAACGATTGGAAATACTTATCTAGTGCTTCACAAATATCCTTCTCTTGTGTATTGATCCCCTTGTCCGTAATGGATTGTATTTTATCTTTTACTTTGGTTTTGCTTCAGATGCAGCTGTAAAACTGCTTCGGTTGATCACTACTTTTATTTATGATATCCTCCTGAAACTGTCTTTCGGCTTCCCTCCTTATTCTTGTATAATCATTTCTTGCCTGTTTATAGTTATTATATGCTCTCTCACTATTGTGTCTTCTACATCTGTTCCACAAGAAATCTCTCTCTTCTTTTTATTTTTCACACTCTGTATTAAACCACTTCTGTATTTTCTTTTCTGCTTCTTTGTGCTGTGGAATGTACTTTTGGACTCCTATTACATAAAGTTCACAGAATTTTTATACTTAACATTTAAAAATCTTGTCCTCTAAGCTCCTTTACCCACTCTATTTCTAAAAAGTACTTCTTTAGATCATGGTAGTTTCCTCTTTTATAATTTAGGCTCTGTTTGTAACTTTCGTTGCTGTTAACTACAGTATGTCATATGCAATCCTGAAGTTGCGATTTGGTACTGCATGGTCATTTTTGCCGAATGGAGGGTGATACATTAAATTGTCAAAATCGTTTTCTTGCCTCGTGAATATAAGATCTAGTAATAAGGGTAAATCAAGTCCTCCTTTTCTGGTGCTTTCCCTTACATGTTGCGTTAAGACAAACTCCTGCACGAGATCCAGGAGCTTTTGGTCCCAACAGCTTTCTTGGCTTATTATATCTAAAGTATTCCAATTTATATTTGTATTAAAATCTCCAGTTACTATGATTCTTTCCCATTTCTTCTCTATTCCATGTAGTAATGCTCTTAAACTCTGAATTATACTCTCTGCCAGATCCTCATATTTGCCTCTTTCCCATGTGTTTGGTCTGGGTGGCATGTATAAATTTGCTACAGTTACTTTCCCTTCAGATATATTGATCTCTACTGCAATCAGTTCTACTTGTAAGGGTATATCTACTACTTGTAAGGGTATATCTAGTTCTATTTCTTTGACTTTTAGACTTGTCTTTGATTATATTATAATTCCTCCTCCTTTTTTAAGATTCCTGTCTCCTCTCCATATATTGTATTCCTCTAAGTTTAGGATGTCGTTTGACATTTTCTCTGATGTAATCATTCATCTCTAATAATTTAGATACCATTCCATTTCCATGTGAGTACATCAGCTCAATAATCTTGTTTACATACGTGTCATGACTTGGAGCTACTACCTTCCTCCCTTTTATTCCCTTCTGGTTATGTACCACTTTCGAATTTGCAATCCAATCACTTTGTTAAAAAATGTATTCTTCACCTCCTCTGATCTTCCCTCGTTCTTTGTTTTTGCTTCCTCCCGTTTCCTTTAGTAATTCCAGTTCTTCTTGAGTTAGGCATCTTTTTATCCATACATTTTTGAGTTCTTCTTTTTTCATGAGTATCTTTGCATTTTTTAGTATCTCCTTCCCAGTGTTTACAGTCTGGAAGGTTACCTGAAGGGGCCTTGACTTATTACTCTCATATTTCCCAAACCTTTTGTGTTCCTTTATTTCTTTATTACAGATTTCCTCTGATATTTCCTTCAATATCCTCATTACATTTGCCATCTCCTTATTGTCTCTTGAGATCTTGTTTCTTATTTCTTCCTCTTCTATACCTGTGATTACTATAGATTTGTTGATATCTGCTGAATCTCTAACCAGTTTAGGATTGTTTTCACTTCCTTTTTAATGCTTTTTTCTTCAACCGTTGTTTCTAAGCCTTTCTTTACTTTCACCATTTCAGCATAAGAGGTTTCCATATCATTTTTGTAGCTTTGCACTGCTTCGTTCACCTGTGTTATCTTCTCAATATCACTGCTCTGATCTATCAGATTGCTTACTTGCCTAATTGTCTCTGTATCATTTTTGAACTCTTCCATGATACTCTCGTGGTTGATTACTGTACTTGCCATTTCACTAATTTTCCTTCTAAGTGAACCCACTTCTACTGTCAGCTCATCTACTGTTACGTCTCTCTTGTTGACTTCTATTCCTAATTTTTCTATTTCTTCCTTCTGCATATGAAAATGTTTTTTAATTTCATCCATCTGAAATGCCATCTCCAATCTGTTTACCCGTTCTACTAGCTTATTATACGTCTCCATTTCAACCAGTTCTTGGTAGAAATCATCATCATGCTTTCTACCTTTATCCCCTTTCCTTTCCAAAATTGCTTTACTAACGTAAGTGGACATCATGTGGTACCAAGAGCACAGATTCTATTTGCATTCCTTGGCAGCTGGCACAGACAAACAATCAACTGACGATGGCGCATGCCTTTATTACTTTGTTTATTTTGCTATATGAACACCAGTCTTACTTAAAAACTTCTTCTTTTATATTAGGACACCATTTAGATTAACCTTGTACAGATCTTGACTCATATAAAGATTCTAATTTAGGTATGGCCACTTGGCCAGTTTCAGAAAAATGCGGTGTGCGTCCTCCCTGCTCGGTACCCGCTGTGTGTGTGTGTGTGTGTGTGTGTATAGTATTATATTTATTATATATTATATTCAATATATATATATATATATATATATATATATATATATATATATATATATATATATATGTACAGTATATATATATACACACACACACACACATTATTTATATATATATATATATATATATATATATATATATATATATATATATATATATATATATATATATATATTGAAAACTGGACTACAAATGTGGGCAACTCTGTGTGCGTGTATGTGCCAACGCAAGATCGTGCAAGCAGAGTGAGAGAAGAGTTCTGGACAAATGTGGAAGAGTGCATGGGAAAGTTTGAAAGAAATGAGAGAGTGTTTTTGATTGGCGATATGAATGGTAAAGTAGGGAATGTGAAAGTAGATGGAGTAGTTGGTGAGTGGGGTGTGCCTGCTGAGATAGATGAGAATGGCAGTATTTTAGTGGACATTTGTGCCGGCAGGGGGTTGGTGACAGCCAATACCCTCTTCGGGCACAAAATGATCCACAGGTATACATGGCGAGTGATGAGAAAGGTGGATGGTGAACTGAATGAAAGGAAGGCAATGATTAATTATGTGTGTATGGATGAAAAGATGCGACGATGTGTAATGGATGCAAGGGCATATAGAGGTTGGGGGAGTGGACTTTCTGACCACCACCAAGTGGTGGTCAAAATCAAGGTTCAAGGAAAATGGAGAAATAAAAGAAGGGAAGGACAGGAGGAAGGAGTAGATGTAAAGACAGTGGAAAGGTTACAAGAGAATGAGAAAATGGCAGAGTATAAGAGAGAAGTGGAAGAACGATTGGGTAAATATGAATTGGAGCAATGGGGGATGTGGGAGGTGTGTGCAAGATATTCACAGAGGAAATATGTGCAGCATGTGAGGTGGTATGTGGGGTGAAGAGAAGACGAAAGGGGGTTCAAGAAACAGCATGGTGGAATGAAGAGGTAAGACTGGCTGTGGCACAAAAGAAGAAAGCATATAATGAATGCATGAGAAATAGGGGCGTGGAAGAAGTTGAGAGACGGAAGAAAGAGTTATATGTAGACGCGAAAAGAGAGGTAAAAAAAAATAGTAAGCGACAGTAGGAAGAGAGTGGATGAGGAATTGGGAAGGAATTTGAGTGTCAAGAGGAGGGAATGTAAGAAAACGTTTTGGAAAGAGGTGAATAGAGTCATACAGGGTGTCAATGAAGATAGTAGGGGAGTGAAAGATAAAAATGGTAGATTACTAGTTGAGAAGGGAGAAAAGGTGAGCAGATGGAAAGAACACTTTAATGAATTGTTGAACATAGAAAGTGAATGTAATGCGAGTATAAGTGGCTGGGGAATGGCTGGGAGAAGGGAGGTGAGAAGACAGGAAGAAATCAATAGGGTGGAAGTTGTGGAAGCAATGAAGAAAGTCAAAATGGGGAAAGCCCCGGGAATTGATGGAGTGTGTGGTGAAATACTGAAGCATGGGGGAGAGATAGTAGTAGAATGGATTTGGAAGATGTGCAGATTCGCCTGGGAGGAAGGTAAAGTCCCGGATGATTCGAAGTCAGGTATAATTATTCCCTTGTACAAAGGGAACGGGGGGGAAAAGAAGTGTGTGGTAATCATAGGGGCATTTGTCTTCTTAGTGTAACAGGAAAAGTATATGGTAGGATACTTATTGACAGAGTTAGGGAAATAACAGATGAATTAGGTGTAGAAGAACAGGGAGGCTTTAGGAAGGGAAGAGGTTGTGTAGATCAGATAATCATTCTTAGATCGTTTGTGGAAAAGTGTCTGGAGAAGGGAAAGAAGTTGTATGCAGCCTTCATGGATTTGGAGAAGGCATATGACAGGGTGAATAGACAAGGATTTTGGAAATCATTAAGAATATATGGAGTAGATGGGAAGTTGTTCAATGCTATGAAGAGTATGTATGAGGGTGCTAAGGCTGCAATGCGTGTGGATAGTGCACTGAGTGAATTTTTCTGTTTGAAGGTTGGGTTGAAACAGGGATGTGTTATGTCTCCATGGTTGTTCAATCTGTATATGGATGCAGTTATAAAAGAGATACAAGGCACGGCAGTGGATGTTGGACTGGCCCTAATGAGAGAGGGAAGTGTTTGGAAACGCCCTGTACTGTTGTTTGCTGATGATATTGTGTTGTTAAGTGAAGCCGAAGGGGAGCTGCAAGGCTTGGTGGATCAGTTTGGGAGAGTGTGTAAGAAACGGAATTTAAAAGTGAATCTAGGGAAGACTAAGGTTATGGTCTTCGAGAGAGATGAAGTCAGTGAATGTACAGTGAGGCTGGATAATGAGGAAATCGAAAATGTGCATTTAAGTACTAGGGTAGTGTGATGAGTAAGGATGGAAGTTTGGAGAGTGAAGTGCTTGAAGGGGTAGAACAAGGAAGAAAGGTAGCTGGTTCCTTGAAGGATGTGATAAGAAACAGGGAAGTGAGCACGGAAATGAAAAAGATATTACGTGACAGTATTGAGATACCAACTCTGACGCATTGAAGTGAAGTTTGGACGTTGTTGGAGGGACACAAGAGTGAAAGCAGTGGAAATGAGTTATTTAAGAGGAGCCTGTGGAGTCAGTGGAGAGACAGATTGACAAATAAGGATAAGAAGGAGCGTTGTGGTGTGAATGTGGATGTGATAGGAAGCATTAGGAGAAAAAACACTGAGGTGGTTTAGCCATGTGGAGAGGATGAAGAGTGAGAGACTGAAGAGGAGAGTGTATGTGACTGAGGTGGAGGGGAGAGAGAGGGAGGGGAAGGCCAAGGATGAGATGGAGGGATAGAGTGGAGAGGTATATGAGAGAGAAGGGTGTGAATTGGGAGCAGGGCAGTGAAATGACGGGGGACAGGGTGACGTGGAGGTGATTTGTTTGTGGCCTCCCCATATACGGGATTAAGGCATCTGGCAAAATACATTATATATATATATATATATATATATATATATATATATATATATATATATATATATATATATATATATATATATATATATACACAGCAAATGCTCAGACGAAGTTGAGTCCATGGTGCCACCTCTCCACGCCTTCCCTCGTGCTACACTGGCAGCTGGCAGCGCTCATGACTGGAATGTCAATCAGCCATACTGTAGAACTTCTGTCTATCAGAATTCTTTCATTCCCCGAACTGCATCTCTCTGGAACTCGCTTCCCCAGAGTTCTTTCCCTCCAGACTTCAACCTACTGCTGTTCAAGTCTAACTATTACAGATATTTTATGAACAGCGGACACCAGTAATCTGGTGCATGGATTTTATTATTATTTTTTTCCTTCCTCTGTTCTGTTATTTAATACACACACATATATATATATATATATATATATATATATATATATATATATATATATATATATATATATATATATATATATATATATATATATATATATATATATAATCTCATCAGCCGTTTGAGTGTCCACTGCAGGACCGGCCTATCCCAACCGAAGTGGGGACGATACACCCAATGTACCTCTATCAAGTGGCTTAGGCTGTTTAGTAGAGATTGTATGTAGGGTGAGAAGTGCTTGTAAGTGTAATTGTAGTGTTGGAGTGGCTTTGGATGTGTGTGTAGTGTGTGAACCAAGTGTAATCAGCCCGCACAAGCCAACTGGGTGCAAGCATACTTTATAGTATGCGACACTGGTTCAACCACAGCACCACTTGTTCCGCTAATGCATTACGTGGCTAGAAGAAAGCTCCCAAAGTTTATTTCCCCGGTGGGGCGCGAACCCTCGTTGTTCAGTGTATGAACAAGCACACATTACCACTGTACCACAGAGGCTCCATATATATATATATATATATATATATATATATATATATATATATATATATATAATGGATTGGGTCATGAGTGAAGTAAGAACACGAGTAATAGAGAGAGGGATGTCGTTGGTAATGAATGGTGATGGATGGAATATCTCAGATTTGTTATACGCTGATGATGCACTACTGCTTCCAAGTACCAGGCAAGAACTTGGTAGGCTAGTGCAGAGTCTTGCTGATGTCTGTGAGCGTCGTACCTTGAGAGTAAATGTAGAAAAGAGTAAAGTGATGGTTACTGAGAGAGAAGGTGACTCCCAGTGCGATGTTACAGTGAACAGAGAGAGACTGGAAGTGCTGAGAGAGTTCAAGTACTTGGGTACAGTGATAGAAAAGAGAGGATAATGTGAAAAAGATGTTTAAAGTGAATGACACAAGGAAGAAAAGTAGCTGGTGCTTGAAGGTCTTGATAAAAAACAGAGGCTTGAGTGTTGCAGCTGCACAAGGCTTACATGAGGGGGTGTTAGTGCTAGCTTTAACATATGAATGTGAGACTATGGTGTGGTATGAAAATGAAAAGTCAAGAGTAAGAACAGTGGAGATGGGACTGCTGAGGAATGTATGTGGAGTACAGAGGGTGGATAGAATACGAAATAATGCGATTCGTGAAAGATGTGGAGTGAGGAAGTCGGTGGACACCGGAATCGATGAGAGTGTACTGAGATGGTATGGTCACGTGGAAAGAATGGAGAACAGTGGAGTGATGAAAAAGGTATATCTGAGCGAATCTGAAGGAGGGAGGAGGCGAGGTAAGCCAAGAAGAAGGTGGAGAGATTTGGTAGATAAGTGTGTGAAGAAGAGAAGTTTGGAAGTCGGAGAGGCTAGGGAACTGACAAGAAACCGAGCTGGCTGGATGAATGTTGTGAGAAGTGCATGATCAGCGATTTGGTAGCCCTTTTTAACGTGGCAGCATCCGGATTGACTCAATCGGATACGTTTATGTGAAGATACAGAACGTGTTGAATGTTTTTGGCGTATCTGATAGAGCCAGGATTCCCGGGTCTTGAATGATGTGTGAATGGAAGCGTGGCCCATTGGGCTGGGCAAATTTGGGCTGTCTGGACATTGCTACTCCTCACCCTTCCCTTGGGTGGGAAAGGAGGTCCGGATGATGATATATATATATATATATATATATATATATATATATATATATATATATATATATATATATATATATATATATATATATATATCTGGCTGGAGGTGGAGCATTTGCCCAGGGGCACCGCCAGCTCACGGTTATAACGGCCTTTCGTAAGTGGTTCAAAAGGTTCAGTATCCTGGAGGTCCTGTCTTGTGATGGGGGTACAAACCTCGTCAATGGGGAATTGAGGATACTCCTATCTGCTTGGCATGTGCAGCTGAGATTGTCGTTGGCCCATTACCCACAGTCCAGTGGCCAAGCAGAGGCCACAGTCAAGTCTGCCAAGAGGCTGCTGAGGAACAACACCAGCCTGGTAGGCTCCCTGAACTCGGATGCAGCCACAAGGGCCACATTGCAGTACCTCAACACCCTGCTACACAGCACCGAAGCATTCCTAGCCCAACTGCTGTTGGGGCGTCAGCTGAGATACTTTGTACCTGCTGCCAGAGAACACTGCAGGATCAGCAGGCGGTGGGTCGGGATGCTGAGAAGCAGGGAACGGGCCATGGCCCACACTGGGGACGCAGTGGCCACGAGATTCAACCAGATGGCACACAACCTCACACCTCTCAACCTAGTCCAGCGGGTGTGCCTACAGAACCAAGAGACGGGGTGGTGGGACCGTGTAGGGGTTATTGTTGACACACCAACCACAAGGCAATACCTGGTGCGGCTGGACAGCAGTGGGCGAGCCTCCCTTAGGATCGCCGCCTCCTCTCCCCCTACGAGGAGACAGGGGAACAGACATCCACAACGCATGGTTAGGGTGGTCCCTGGCAGGAGAACGACCGCAGGACGAAGGCCCCTCAGCCTCCCCTTCTCCTGAAGAGGCTGCGGGGTGCTTAGCTCGCTCCCAGACACCTAGAAAACTACGTACCATGACATTGCAGTGTTTCGTACCCCTAGGCATGTAAAGGTGTTTTGTAATGTGTATAACCTTGTTGCACCAGTGCAATGGTTGCTCTAGTGCATGTAATTGAATTCCTTATTGTTGTGGTAATTATGTCATTCATAATTCAGCATATATGTAACATATTAACTTTGCCAGCATTGTGTCATGTACAGTAACCCCTAGTCTTAAGTTATGATGAGTGTATCTGCCCATTGTTTTGGTATTGCAGTGACCTTCCTCCTCCTCAAACAATGTGCTTTGTATTAAGATTATGGAAGTGGAGAATTTACTGCAATGGAGAGGGGGTGTTGGAGTTTGTGTTTGCACGGGAACATTTCCCACCAAGCGCACACCACAGGCCCGAGCCTGGGGCTTGGCAGGCAGTCTGACTCAGGCCATGCTAGTGATAGGACGTGCCCATGTCTGGACCTCTTAGAATAAATCTCAAGCTGGCCCTGCTGTTTCTATCTCCCTACTGGTCCTCACCCCAACAGGACACTTTTTATTTTTTTTCCAATGTTCTGGAGGTCTTGCATTCGGGCAAGAAAGTATATATTCTTCTCCCTCCGTTTCTTACCTTCTGACTAAAGAAATAAAATCCTTGTTTTAAGTATCCTTTTTCTGTTTCTGTCTACAACCAGAAGGTGGGTTACAAATGACTCCAGCACCAACTTTTCCTTGAAGACTGACATTTATAGATTTCTGCCCGAAACTGTGCTGTCTGCTATTCGTCTTACAGGAAACTAACTTCATTCATTCCATATGCCGCAAACTCTCCAACTCATATTCTCTCTGCTTCTTCAGATATCTTTCCACAAACTTCTCAGAGGAGTTTACCTTATCCTTCTTACCTCCCCCTTTCGATTTTTATGGTTCTGTTGTGGCTTCTGCTGATAAAGCAAAAATCTTTGCTAAACTTTCTCCCTTAATTAAACTTTCGATGATTACTGTGCTATCCCTCCACCTTCTCTCTCTGACTTCATAATGGCTGTCAATAATATTTCTTTAAAGAATGTATTTTCTGTCCTCACTTGTTTCAGTTCTCACAAGACGTCCAACCATCCATCATTTTAATCCTATGCTGCCCCATGAGGAGCGTAGGAGCCTGGGGCTGGGCTAGTTGGTCCTGGCAATTAAGATGAGAGTGACCAGCCTCACTTCTCCCTGAGTGGCATTACGTGAGCAATAAACTCCAACCACCCCTTGGTTATAAACCTGCACCGGCTCAGTCCGATTGGAGCGCCTTAATTACTCACTAAACCACCAGGCTCCATAATTTTGGTTATAAGGTTACCACCCAGTGCAGTACAGTAAATGGTTTCCTGGTGTACAGGAAGCCATTTGCCTTGTCACTCAGTGTAAAGCCACCCATAGGCAGAAGGGAGAGGAAAGAATGAAGGAAAGAAAGACCGAAGAGGGAGTGTGAAGTCACCAGTAAGCAGATGGAAGAGGAAGGAATGTACTTCCTATTATTCTCAAAAACTGTGCTTCTTTTCTGACACCCTGCCTAAGTTAACTCTTCGGACTTTGTATATCATTTTGTACCTATCCTTCTTGCTGAAAGTTTGGTCTCATTCAGCCTTTCCTGAAGAAGGATGACAGTTCCGACGTATGTCTGTTGCTCAAGCCCATTAATATTTTGAATTTCTAAAGTCTCCTTTTTTTAAATGGGACTATTTCGGAGCATCTTTCATTATCTTCTTTCCAACCAAGAATATGGATTCAGCCAGGGACACTCCACTGGCGATTTCCAGTTTTCCTTTCTGATTATTGGTCATCCTCCTTTCGGGACACTGATGTAATCTTTGCCATCACATTTGACACCCCATAGGCGTTCGACCGTGTCTGTAACATATTCTTAATTTCCAGACTGCAGTTATGAGGTTTCTGTCCTTTTGTTTTTGCCTCCATCTTAGGTTTCGTTTGTGGTCAATACATACCATTTTTGACGGTCACAGTTCCACTTCTACAGCTCTCAGTAGTGGCGTTCCTCATGGTTCTGTCCTGTCACCAACTCTATTCCTTTTATTGGTCAATAATTATCTCATCTGCACATCCCGACCTATCAATCAGTATGCGGATGACTCCAGCCCGCACATTTCCACCTGTATTTCACAGTTTTCAATACGGCAGTGCTTCACCAATCAAGCGATGAGGCTTTGGCACATTAAATTTCTGATCTGAGTTTATTTTCTGACTGAGGTAAAAGAGTACTAAGCTTGTATATAGGCTAATGCATAAAAAATTCGGCTTCTGCTGCTTTCAGCATGTCGAAAACTTCCTCAGAAGTATCCTCAATATTCAGCAATGTACTACTCAGTTCCTCATAGTTTCTTGACATCACTGAGATATGCTTCTTTCTGAATCTATCATGGAGAGATCACATTACCTCCCTTGCAAAATCCTGTTCCAAGAGACTGGTTGTGCTACACCAGGACCATGCTGTGTTTGCACCTGCACAGCTGTTGACTTCATAAAGAGGGTTTTATTAGATGCTGTGCGATGTACATCTCTGATGACTGGGCGCCCTCCACATGCACCTCTTCTAAACAGGCTGGAGTCAAAGAATTCTTGTCTCATCAGCTCTCCTTCTCTCGC
>NC_137021.1:29762880-29870380 GCF_032717465.1 Coenobita brevimanus | reverse complement strand
CTGGCTGCACCAAAACCACTTCCTCAACTCACTCACACTTGGAAACTAAAGTCCTCCCTGTCACGGACTACCCTGGTAAGAGAGACACAAAAGTCTGTGCTGCAGCCGCTGCGATTAAATCACACCCCCGTTTTTACATGACAGAGCCACACAGCACTTTAATAGGCACTTAACACAATCAGCATGCAGCATTATCAAACCCTGTACATCAACATCCCACCACAGACATTCCAACACATACTCATTTCACAAGCAGGGCAGTACAACACCTTGATCAGAACACTTCATTACGAGTCCCCCTTCTAATATCCACCCACAGGAGATGTCCTAAAATAGATGTGATTGAGTTCATCTAGCCAGAGTTAGATCAGGCACCATGCCCTCCTACCATCTGAGATTTGGACTGTGTGGAATCACAGAACAGATTCACACAGCTCACAGAACAGATCCACACAACGTAACATACGTACATACTGGAGCACTGAATACACATGCAGCACTAAGACACAGACACATCAACAGAGCAGGGAAGCTATGATACACCCCCACTGGGGCAGTTGCTTACCTGCGGTTGGTGGGTCTGCTCCATCAAACTGATCAAACTTGAGCAACAGCAACATCTTCGTTCTTGTCAGTCCCTTAACTGTTCCACGAAGTTTGGTTCAAGTCAAACCAAAACTCTTTGGAGCTGACTTTTCCTGTGACACTGTTTTTTGATCTTTCCAAGTAACCTTCGCATCTGACTGTTTCTAACTGGAATCCCTTTATACTTTCCTTACCCAGAACACTTTTACAGAATTTGGTGTGAATCAGATAAAAACAGTCTAAACTGACTTTTGCCATGTGACACTGATGTTCGACTTAATCATCTGATATCATTACATCAGCCCCTTGACTGATCTTCAACCCTTCCACCAAGTTTGGCCCCAATAATATCAAACTTGGACGGGATAAAAACCCACACTGACAGACGAAAAATTATTTTGTCCACAATGATCCAGCTTTGACATTACCATGTGACCTTCACTTTGACTTCTGAAAACATAAACCCTTCTCTTAGATTTTCCCTTTCACCAAGCTTGCCCAGAGCCAATAAAAACTATTCAAGTTGACCTTGCCAGGTCATAGTTTGCCTTAGTCCTGTGTCCTTGACCCTCACCTGTTATAAAAAAAAAAAAAAAAATCAACCCTTTCCTTGCCCAGAATTTTACCCTTCTACGAAATTTGCTTGAAATCGGATGAAAAGTGTTTGGGTTATTAAGCTCACTCCCCCACACACACTCACACTCCCACCCACACCAACATCCACAACCCCAACACCCATACAATCACACACACACATAAACAGTAAGAACCACGTGTAGTAAGTTATAACACCAGCCCTTGCTTCGCTCAGGTGAGTGTAAAAATTAGAGTCACCTACCAAATCGGTGATGCTTTTCAGTTCGATGACGATACGTTGTTTTAAATGTATTACTTCCAGTTGCATTTATTTAACTATGGAGAGACAAGTAAACAGATTTCGCTTTCCTAAACCTTTTCACTACGATCTGTCCCTCGTAAAATTAATACAGTCATGACTATGGTACACTATGGGGTTAAGTCAAAGGAGAACCCTTCGCATAACGATATATCGTTTACCATGGTCAATGTAACATGGCTTTGAGGGGGATAGGGAGGGGCACAATGGCCACGAAACAAAAGAAAATAAATAAATAATAATAATAATAATAAAAAAAATGTCATCCAGCTGAAGTATATCCTAGACCGGTCTGAGTCATCACAAAGGGTCCCCAAGAGGCTAGGAGACAGCTGGGGGGCTTGAACGATCACGCAGGTCTTCAGTAGGAGGTGAGGAGAGATGGGGAGTGGAAAGTGGTGAGGCCAAGAAAAAACAAAATGGTGGGCCAAAGGAAAAAGCAGCGTCAAGGGGAAGGGAAAGCATAGTGGTGTGGCGGCAGGGAAAAATACGGGTGAGCCAGGCAGTGATGAAGACGAGACAGACAAGATTCGGCACCCTACTCGTTGATGGCCGTGGCAGTTTGGTTCTTCCTCGGTCCTCTTGGCAAGGGGGAAGAAGGAGGTGATGGTGGTCTTCTGCACTACCCTTTTCTTAGTTGCCAGGAGCTCCCTGTATTGTCTTAGATGTTGCTCTACATCACTCTATAACTTACGTCACTGCATCGCTCTTCACTGATTCGGGTTCTTGTCCTGTATATATGAAATGGCCTCGTCCATCTTTGCTAGGAAATCTTTCAGTGTCTTATTGTCCATAACATGAAGAGGCTTATCCTTCCCACCATAGTTAAACCCTTGTGACTAGCACCTTACTGGAGAAGTATCGCTACAAAACTGTAAAATATTTAAAAAATCGCGACTGCACAAAACCAGTGTGGAAGTTATAACGCACCCACCCACCCACCCACACACACACACACACACACACACACACACACACACACACACACACATAGAGAGAGAGAGAGAGAGAGAGAGAGAGAGAGAGAGAGAGAGACACTCATATAAATGCACTACAGATCAGTAAATTGGATTTTGAAACACGATCCTTTGATTGTCGAAGTTTTCAGCATAATAAACTCATTCTTTTCAGTGAAATCTACAGACAGCGGGAGTTTGACGATAAAAAGTATAAAATGCTGTAGGATGAAATAAAATCAATAATAAAAACAAAAGAGTGCGATATTTGGAGGAACTTTAGTAATCCGAATAATAACTGGAAAAATTTGTATGGAGATTAAAAAAGGAACAGGTTATTAGACAAGACAGACGATGCTTTCTTAAGTCATGAAGTGAATACACCTACTCTCGCTAATACAATTCTCGACCTTACCTTAGCAACAGACAGTGATCTAATCAATTTATGTGATGTTGGTGCCAAGTTTAGCAAAAGCGATCATAATATTAGTCTTGAAGATAGCATCAGCTGTAGGACGAGTATTAGAAGAATTTTAGCTTCTAACTTTAAAAAAGGTACCCTCGATAATTAAGAGGAAGGAAATTTCCAACACAAACTGGATTATGTTACTACAGGTGGATAACGTCGACAAAATGTGGCAAATACTCATTAATTGACTGATGTCTATCAAACGAAAAAACATCCCGAGAATTACTCGAAGAAATAATCACATTAATAAACCGGCCAGGATGTCGAAGAATATGAACAAATCACTGGCCGGAAGAGAAGAGCATACGCAAAGTATAAATGTGTAGGCTATAACGATGATGATACCGAATATTTTAAAGTACAGTGGCACCGTGCACAAAACATTCGAAAAACTGAACGAGACTACGAGGCTAAAGCTTCTCGTGAGGCCAAATCAAACCCTAAATAATTAATTTCATTGTATGACGAGTTATGAAAATGTAAAGGATTCCACTGACCCTTTAATAAGCTGGGAATGCAATCTACAAGATAACCAAGGAAGACAGCATTACTGAACGACTCATTACACAGTGCTTTCACAAAAGAAAATAGTGAAACCATTGCAATCCGTCAATCAGTTTTCTCAGGACAACATGATGATAACTTATCAACGGAGTGACAGGCCAAGAGGTGTTAAATTATCTTCAGAAAATCGACCCAAAAAAAGTCAACTGCCCCAGATCAAATATTTCCTCGGATACTGCGTGAATGTTACAGACGGTTAGCCTTTCCTAAAACTAAAATATTCAAAAGATCATGAGCTGAATGTAAATCGCTAAAATAGTACCGATCTTTATAGAGGGGTGACAAAAAAAAAAAAAAAAAAAACGCACCACAAATTACCGCCCAATAAGCCCAACGTCAGCACTAAGCAAAATTTTGAGGAACAAATAGAGATAAAATTACCAAGTTCCTTAATTAGCATAATCTTACGACAGACTACAGCACAGGTTTCATAACAGATGATGCCTCAAACGTGGGTGGGTTTTTAACAAACATATACGTTAACTGGGACGCAAAAGTACCGTCGATGTCATTTACCTAAATTTCCAGAAAGCGTTCAGTAAGGTCCCCCGTCTAACTCTGCTGGAAAAACTAAAAGCCCACGGCTTCTCTAACAAATTATTATCATGGATTGGTGATTGGGTAACGAACTACAAACGGCATGTGGACATAAATGGCGAACTATTGGAATAGCTAAAAGTAACAAGAGGAATTCCTCAAAGGTAAAATCTAAGAGGGATTCTTTTCACTACTTATATAAATGATTTAGAAAATGGACTCTCTTCTAAGGTAGCGAAACTTTAAATTTGCGAATGACGCTAAAATTAGTGGGACAGTGAGTAGCCTATGCAAGCAGACTGAGAGTGCAAAATGACATGGATATGTTATTAAGCTGAAGTGAAAAATTACCGATGAAATTTAGAGTAGATAAATGTAAGGTGATTCATTTTGGTGATAAAAACATTAAATATGAATAATGCCTGTTCAATACCCCACTGACGGACGTAAATGACTAGAAGGATTTAGGAGTTATCAATAACCACCTAAAAAAAAAAAAAAAAAAAAAAAAAAACAGTTTATAGCAGTCAGCAAAAAGGCAAACAAAATGTTCAGCTTCATTGCAAAAGAACTTTGATCATAATAACACCCGACGTAATAGCTAAGCTTTATATGACGCGTGTGCTTGCCTGCAAAATAATTGCGGCTGTTTGGTGGCCATTCTATCAGTAAATGTTTGCAAATACCATTATCTTTGTTTCCATACCGTTAATGAATCCACAATACCCAATCTTGAGAAAAATAGTACAGAACTTGATTTTGCCATATTATCACGTGTTGCAAATTTCGATAATTTCGCTCCGTCGCGTTGTCTGCAATTGCCAGAATTTTGATTTTGGTATTTTTCTGAGACTCTCAGGACTTAACCCGACCTAATGCAAAAAGAATTAGGTTGATATCTATTACCGTTCAGGTGACAGAAGCTAACAAATGCGCAGACAGACTTTTCGAGTGTCGTCATTTCCGACAATTTGACTTCATTGCGTCGTGTACAATCGCTAACTTTCTTTTTCTGACACTCCCTGCACTTACCCCAACCTAATACAAAAAGAATTAGATCGATGTCTATCACCGTTCACATGAAAGATGTGAAATAACACACAGACATTACCTCGTGCCATGATTTCAAATTATTTTACGTCCTCGCGTTGCGTGCAATGACCATTTTTCCCGACATTCCGTGCATTTACCCCAGTCCAGTCCAAAAAGAATTTAATCGATAGCTATTACAGTTCTCGTAAAAGATTCGAACAAATATACATACAGATATTTTCACGCGTCGCATTTTCCAACAAATCGGCACCATCGCCATTTCTTTTATTGTTCTGACACTTGCTTGACTTATATATATATATATATATATATATATATATATATATATATATATATATATATATATATATATATATATACTCTATTGCCAGACGCCTTAAGCCCCAAAGGGGTGACCACAAAGAAATCGCCTCCAAGTCGTCCTGTCCCCCGCCATTTCACTGCCCTGTTCCCAGCTCACACACCCCTCTCTCATGTACCCTTCCACCAAGTCCCTCCATCTCATCCTTGGCCTCCCCCTCCCTCTCCCCACCTCTACCTTACTGACATCACTCTCCTCGTCAGTCTCTCGCTCACCATCCTCTCCACATGGCCAAACCACATCTGTGTGTTTCTCCTAACGCTTTCTATCACATCCACATCCACACCACAATGCTCCTTCACATTCTCATTTGTCAGTCTGTCTCTCCATGTGACTCACATGCTCCTCTCAAATAACTCATTTCCTCTGCTCTCACTCTTGACTTCTGTCCCTCCAAGAAGGTCAAAGCTTCGCTTCCATACGTTAGAGTTGGTATCACAATATCATCATGTACTAACTTTTTTCACTTCCATGTTCATCTCTCTGTTTCTTAACACTGCTTTCAAGGAACCAGCAACTTTTCATCCATTTTGTACCCTTTCAAGCACTTCACACTCTAAACTTCCATCCTTACTCATCACACTACCCAAGCATTAAATACACTAACATTTTCCATTTCCTCCTCATCCACCCTCACTGTACATTCACTGACTTCACTTCTCTCGAGGACCATTATTTACTCTTCCCTACATTCACCTTCAAATTCCGTTTCTTACACACTCTCCCAAACTCATCCACTAAGCCTTGCAGCTCCCCTTCTTCATTTTAACAAAACAGTTTCATCTGCATACAACAGTACAAAGAGTTTCCAAACACTGCCCTCTCTCATTAGGGCCGCTCCAACATCCACTGCCCTACCTTTTATCTCTTTTAAAACCCCACCCATATACAGATTGAACAACCATGGAAACATAACACATCACTGTTTCAATCCAACCTTCAAATAGAAAACTTCACTCAGTTCACTGTCCACACGCACTGCAGCCTTAGCACCCTCATACATAATCTTCGCGGCATTCAACAAATTCCCATCTACTCCATATATTCTCAATACTTTCCACAATCCATGTTTGTCTACCCCGTCATATGCTTTCTCTAAATCCATGAAGGCCGCATACAACTTCTTTCCCTTCTCTAGAAACTTTTGTGCTAAAGATCTAAGAATGAATATCTGATATACACAACGTCTTCCCTTTCTGAAACGTCCCTGTTCTTCTCCAACTAATTCCTATGTTATTTCCCTAATTCTGTCAGTCAATATTCTACGACATTCTTTTCCTATTACATCAAGAAGACAAATGCCCCTATGATTACCACATACAGTACTTCTTTTCCCCTTTTCATTTGTACAGGGGAATAATTATACCTGACTTCCTATCTTCCGGGACTCTTTCTTCCTGCCAGGCCAATCTGCACATCTTCCACACCCATTCTACTACCATTCTCCTCCATGCTTCAGCATTTCATCACACACTCCATCAATTCCTGGGGTTTTCCCCATTTTAACTTTCTTGCTTCCACATTATCCATCCTACTGATTTCTTCCTCTCTTCTCACATCCCTCCGTCTCCCAGCCATTCCCCAGCCACTTACACTCGCAATACTTTCATTTTTTTATATTCAACAATTCCTTAAAGTGTTCTCTCCATCTGCTCACTTTCTTTCCCTTCTCCACTAGTAATCTACCATTTTTATCTTTCACTCTCCAGCTAACTTCTGTGGCACCCTGTCTAACTATCTTTACCTCTTTCCAAAACATTTTCTTGCATTCCTTCCCTCCACTATACACTTAAATTCCTTCCAAAGTCCTCATCCTCTCTCCTCTTACTCTCTCTTACTGATCTTTTCACTTCTCCCTTCCAATCTACATATAAGTCTCTCTTCCGTCTCTCAACTTCTGCCATGCCCCTGTCTCTCATTCACTTGCTATATGCTTTCTTTTTTGTGCCAAAGCCTTTCGCATCTTCATTCCATCATTCTGTTCCCTGCACCCCCTTTTGTCTTCTCTGCATCCCACTCATCACCTCACATGCACAGACTTCTTATGTGAATATCTTGCATACACTTTCCACGTCCCCCATCTGCTCCAATCAGTATTTACTCAATCGCTCATCCACTTCCCTCTTATATTCTGCCATATATATATATATATATATATATATATATATATATATATATATATATATATATATATATATACAGAGAGAGAGAGAGAGAGAGAGAGAGAGAGAGAGATAGATACACACAATATAGATATATATATATATATAGATAAATATATATATATATATATATATATATATATATATATATAATGTCACTCAGGAATGAGTAAGGCTGGTCATTCTCGTCTTAAATGTCAGGACCAACTTGCTTAGCCCCAGGTTCGTACGCTCCTCATGAGGCGACACAGGGTTGGATGATATATATATATATATATATATATATATATTTATATCATTCTCGTGAAAGAAACGAACTAACGCACAGACAGACAGACATACTCACTACGTGACTTTATTATTTAGATCAGTGTTTCTCAACCTTTCAAGCTCTTTGGACCCCTTCTATTCAACAAAATATTCTGGGGACCCCTTGGTACGAGATTAGATCGAATGACGTGACATTTCCCATTTTATGCTATGTAAGAATGGTTAAAAAGGTTTTTCTTTTCGTAGGAAGTGGTGTTTATTATCCTCATATATATATATATATATATATATATATATATATATATATATATATATATATATATATATATATATATATATATTTATTTATTTATTTATACAGAAACACGATGCAAAATAAAAATTTTCCGAGTACATTCATCCCTGTGTATCTCATTTATTCTGCCACCCAGCCTTTCCCTGTCCCTCATTCAGGCTTCAGACAGTACCTCACTCTGATAGTTATGTTATGAGCCATTGAAATGATATACCAGCCACAAGACACACTAAACTTAGGATACTATATTAACTCATCAGAGCAGAACACAATACTTTACTGGATTTGATTATGGGTAATAGTGGTTTGAACTGCACTTGCTCTTGGTTTGGATGGTATTTTTTTTATTGTCTCATCATGTGTGGCTGGTTCTGCCTTTGAGGTGGAGTTTCTGTAGGATTCTTGGGGCTTGAATGGTGAGTGAATGTGTGTGTGTGACCCATTTCATTGGGCATACAGTACTGTTGATTAGTTCTCCTGTCATTTTTACCTCATTCCACCTTTGTATGGGAAAAAGAGACAAAGACAAATGAGGAATTAAAGGAGCATTATGGTGTTGATGTGAATGTGATTGAAAGTCTTATGAGAAATACTTGAGATAGTTTGGCCACGTGGAGAGGATGGAAAGTGAGAGACTAACTAGAAGAGGGTATGTGAGGTGGAGGAGAAGAAGAGTAGGGGGAGACCAAGAATGAGATTGAAGAATGAGTAGAGTGGAGATATATTAGAGAGTGGGGTGAGTCAGAGTTAGGGCAGCCAAATGACAGAGGACAGGGTGACATGAAGGCAGTTTGTTTGTAGCCACTCCTTACAGGATGAAGGCGTCTGGCAATAGATGGATAGATAATGATGACATTGATGTTGACGATGATGAAAAAAGAGACAAAATCACGAACATGATAATTACCTGGTACTCTCACACACACTCAAGGGTTAAGAAATGCATAACTTTCTGTGTACTTATAAACATTAGTGTACACAGTATTGATAGTTTAAGGGCTACTGAGGATTACTGAAGCTTCAAGGGACAGGCAAACTAGCATTTTTTGTACCAAATTAGCTGTACTGTGTTTCATTACCTCTGTTCCATTATTTTTATATTATAGAGGTACATAAAGATGTATATCTGATTCAGCTTTGTTCCATGTATTAAACTGAATGATATCAGGATATTGTTCCAATTAACTTATACCACTAGATATCAGGATATGTGGTTATCACAATATTCCACTACCACCTGAAATGCTGCTATAATTGTATATAACTGTTTCTAGAAAGTAACTAAATGAAAACTTAAGTGTTTTTTATTATAAGACCATGTGTTTGAAGTGGTGGTGGTGGTAGGTGGTGGCGACCATCATCCACTCACTTGATGTAGTGCTGCCTGCTTCTTCTTTAGCCTTTATCATTCTTTTTCTGTACCTGCCCTCCTCTCTTCTTATTTCTCCCATCTTTCCTGTCACTTCTTACTGCTTTTCTTTCCTTTACAGGTGGTTTTACATTGAGTGACAAGCCAAATGGTTTCCTGTAAGCCAGGAAACCATTTACAACGCTGGGTGGTAACCATATAACCAAACTATACGTGCTCCCTACGTGTCAACAGATGGGTTGGTGGAGGGTTAGTGCCCCTCCCCGTAAAACAAATAACTCGAAGTCAAATGGCCACCCCTGACGGGATTATGGCATCTGGCAATAGATAGATAGATAGATAGACATTCATAAAAGAGAAAATAAAGGAAACCTCACTTTTCAGAAACAAAATAATTAGGCTTTGAAAATGGTAAATTCTTATGTAGACACATTAAAAACTGAAGTTACAAATAGCATGAGGTGATATCTTCCCACATTTGTTGTTATGATCATATAGTTTTTTTTTTTTTTTTTTTTTTCTCAGCGAGTGGTTTATTTTTTGTCTCAAAAATATTTCGTTGTTCATTCATTATAAAAAACAAAAGCTCCGACAAAGCCCTTGGAAAAGTACTAGACACAAACCACTTCATTAGTTTATAACAAAAAAGTTTAACTGGCTTTACAAATGTTAGAATTCTGTTTAGTGATACCACAGAGTAAAGTTTTTACTCATACTCTGCGATCCTTTACCAAAAGGCACGAAATAACAATTGCACTTAATGTGAGACTTGCTTCTGACTTCTAACAATAATGTTTTCTATAAGTGGGGATATCTTTGATAAGCAGACACGAATGTCATCTCGATTCTTAACCTTGACCTATATTTAGTTTTCAATGCCGTCATGGTTGAAAAGCTAGCCTCACATAGGTAGGTGGTGGTGAAGGGTATCAATACTTTGATTGTTGCACCATGACATACCGGGAACTCATGAAAACATTGAACCCAAAAGGTTTCCAGTGGCACTGCACCGAATTTAGTTCTCACGGTACTCTCAGATGATGTCAGTGAGCTCCTCTAATGATTTTGAGGGTGAGGCTTCCGGAAGCTTGATAATATTCTCAATAAAGGAGTTTTCTATCCACTGGTAAGAAGCAGCCTGCTCCTCAGTTAGTACAGGGAAATAGCTGCTTAATTTGTCTGACAGCTATGACAGGTGCAATGTTTCCTGCGTTTTGATTACATTGAAACTCATGTTTCTCTATTGAATGAATGCACGCATATGTTCAAACATGTCAGTGATTCCTGACAAGGCACGAACTGCCCACAACTTAAGCTACCTTTTGAAAGCCCCAACACTTTGGTACTGAGAAATGCTGTTTGTCTTTGCACCTTGCATTGTTTTATTCAGCTTATTTACTTACTATAGTGTTGTAAGGGAGGTGAATGCAAGAGTGTTAGGTGGAGGTCAGAGTCTGGTGAATGTTGATGGTAAAGAGTGGAATCTGAAACAGCTGCTGTTTGCGGATGATACTGCACTGGTGGCTGATTCAGAGAAGAGATTGAGACAGTTGGTAGAGGAGTTTGGAAGGGTGTGTGAAAGGAGGAAACTGAAAGTAAATGAGAATAAGAGTAAAGTGATGAAGTGTACGAGGTTGGTAGATGGTAGCAGGATGAATATAGTTTTGAATGGTGAGTTGCTTGAGGAGGTAGAATGTTTTAAATATCTAGGGTCACATGTTGCCGTGGATGGAAGAATAGATGCAGAAGTGAAGTTTAGAATGAATGAAGTAGGAAAGGTGCTGGGAGGAATGACAAAAAAAGGGTTTAGATGTCTTTCGCTTAGAATGGATGTAAAGAGAAGGCTGTATGAGGGTGTTGTGGTACCGACTACGTTATATGGGGCTGAAACATGGAATATGGGCGTAGCAGAGAGGAAAAGTTTGAATGTAATGGAGATGAGGTGTCTGAGGAGTATGGGTGGAGTGACACGTATGGATCGAGTGAGGAATAATGAAGTGCGAAGGAGAACTGGAGTTGTTCGGGAGATGTCTGATCGAGTTGAGCAAAGGGTGTTTGGTTGGTGGGCATAAGACTATGGATAATGACCGATTGGTGAAATAGATAACTATATCTGATGTGAGAGGTGTAAGGCTGAGGGGAAGACCACGAATAAGATGGATGGACAGTGTGAAGAGAGAGTTGGATGCGAGAGGGATGTCTGGTGAGCAAAGAACAGTGGCTGTGTTTGATAAAAATGAATGGAGGGAAATTGTAAATGAAGAGATGATGATGCAGCCCTGAGGGGATATTTTCCCGCAATTTGTCTGATCGGCTGATCAGGTTAGGTGCAGGTAAGAGGATAGGTCTATTATGATGTGGCAGGGGTAAACCAGTTCTGCTGTTGGGCCCTGCTGCGGATGTCATTGATTGCATTGCGCAGTTGTCCATCTTGCGGTGTGGTGTGGTGAGGATCTGTCCTTTCTCCCCTTTGGGGCGAATGAATGTGTTTGTGTGGATGAATATATTGGGAGAGTGTCGTCGTGTCTTGGCTACCTCCCTCTCCCTGGGGGAAGCTGCCTATGCATATAGATAGGTGGATAGATTAATTACTTCACTGAATATGTCTGCCAGGTAGCTGAGCTGAACAAGCCATTTCTCATCATTCAGAAAATCAAGCTTAGGCTTCTTCTCTGAGAGGAATGTACACAGCTCCTTCCTTAGGCTGAATAAGCGTGAGAGCATCCGCCCGCGGGACAACTATCTCACCCCTGTACGCATAAGCAGGGAATGATGGTCTGCACCTACTTCCTCACAGAGTGCAGTAAACAATCTGGAGTTTTTGGACCTTGCTTTTATCAAAGTTCACAATGGCTACAGCAGTGTTCATAACTGCGTGAAGCCCAGGTTCCAAGTCTTTTGCGGTGAGCATTTTTCTCTGTGCAAAAAACGGTGAGTTCTAACGGCACATGGAGGAACTTCTTTTATTCTGGTCACGACTCCTTTGTGCCTGCCAGTCATAGCTGCGGCGCCATCAGTACATATTCCGATGCAGTTAGTTCAACTGAGTCCATTATCTTTCAGCAAATCATTCAGAGTTTGAAAAACTTCCATTCCTGCCGTTGTCGTTCTCTTCTCTTTGTAAAAAAAAAAAAGTCATCTCGTATCTCATTTTCCCACACATAATGCACAAACGCCAGTAGATGTGACATTTTGGACACATCTGTTGACTCTTCCGGCTGAATAGAAGTCATTGTCACGGATAAATGCAGTGCACTGTTCCAGTATGTCGTCAGACATAGGTGAGATACGGCGTTTCACAATGTCATTTGATATTGGAAGTTTTGTTAATGCCTTAGCATTCTCATTCCCTTGCATTACCCTGACAATTTCAGTTGCATAGGGCATAATCAATTTTCCTCCAATCGTGTGAGGCACTCTCTGTTGACATTTTATAAGCCACAATATATGGGATTTTAAGCAATTTTTTATCCATGGTGGTAGTGGCCTTTGACCCGGCATGTGCATTGCACAATTCTTTTGCTTTACGCCCCCAGAATGCTCTTGGCTTAGCCTTGTACTGACCATGATTCGCCTGGAAATGCCTTATTAACTTGGAGGGCTTCATACTCTTATTGGACAGTACTTGGCAGCAAAGGATACTCTGTGGTTGGGCAGCACCTTCACTTGCTGGGCTTACTACGAAGCCATAGCTAAGGTAAATGTCATCATATTTCCTAATTTTTGATTTGATAACATGACCAGAACTAATTTTCCTCTTCCTCTCAAAGGATGTGATCTCTGACTCATCATCTGAAGATCTTAAGTCATCACTCTGTCCGTTTCATAGTTCTTGTTTTGATGAGGATGGTCTAGCTCCAGTAAAATATTTGTCCATTTTCCTCACAGATGCGGAATCAGCAGTCTGGAAAAGAAAAGAAAACTTTTTTACAGTGTTATTTATAACACTGACAGTTACACTGTGTCAGAGATACAGTATAGTGCAGTCAAACAAAAACAAATAAACATTATGTGAAAACTTACAGTCCATAAGGACAGCCGTCTGTCTCTCCACGTGTTCTGTCAGCAGCACACACCCAGCGGAATGAATACGGCTCCAGCTCTTGGCTAAGCGCCACTGTAGCTATTGCATCATGTTATGCCACCCCAAAAACAGTGTTGCCAACAAATATTACCCTCTTGACTCTTTTAACATTTACTTCGGAAAATTATAATCTAGCCACATCACCGCGACATGCTACCACCTAGTATTCAGAGACGCAACATTAAACAAGCCATATTCCATGATATGTTAGTGCATACACTAGGAACAAAAAAAAAGTGTGGACATCTCTGTGTGAAATATGAATAACAGAGAACGGAGGCATGATATGATGAACTCGAATACATTTGCATTCCGCATCCCGCGGATCCCTTGGAAGCTCTCTGCGGCCCCCTTAGGGTCCGCAGACCCCCGGCTAAGAAACAATGATTTAGATTAATTAGACCACACCTTGAGTACTGTATACAGCAGTGATCCCCGAGTCCTATAGTGGAAGAAGACAGGCTCGAGAGAGTGCAGCACAGAGCCACAAAAATAATCCTGTCACTGTAAAATTTAACCTACATAGAGTGACTAAATAAACTAAAGCCCTGAACATGCGACGTCTCAGAGGAGATCAAATGCAGGTGTTCAATATCCTTAAGAAATTTTATGAAGTTAAATATGATAATCTGTTGGAATTGCATACAAACAGCGTGACTAGAATTAACAGAATGAAACTCAAAAGCAAGTGATGCAACACAATTTAGGAAGAAAATAACTACTTTAATACTAGCATAATGGAATAGTGGAGTAGACTACCGTAAGCAGAAGTTGGTGCAAAAATTATTGGTGCATTTAAAATTCAGCTAGACAAATATTTTGAGACTACAGGCTGTATCTAACTTAGTGTTGTTTATTTCCAGGTTAAAATAATCCTGACGACTGGGCGACGTTTGATTAAGAGCGAGAACATTCTGCAATTGTGTTTGCTACTGTCGAGCAGGACAGTACTCCCAAAACATGGAAAGCTGATGACAGGGTGAGATGGAGTTCCCACTTCATCGGCCCTCGGGACTAGTTCCTGACCATCCCCCTTTGCTGAACTTTTTGTGTTTCAGCAACACAGAGATTAGGCCAGCATGCTCTCTAATACGAGTTTCTCGGCAACATCAAACTACATGCACACTACGCACTACACTTCCTTTTCACAATTTTAGAAAGAAAATGGCGTCTAATAACGTAGCTTCGGAGTCCCCGGAGGGGGGGGGGCATAAATGCCCCCACCATCTGCCCCTCTCCCGGTGAACACTCAACGAGCTGCCGGGAACCACTGTCTGACTCACTTCTTATTCATTTCTGCAGCATTATCAGCCTTTCCTCTAACTTTCTCTCTCTGTTGGGCACCACCTCTACTCCTCTAAACCTCACCTTCTCTTTTTAATTGAGCCTCAGCTGTCTGAGGCAGCTGACAGCAAACCCTTTTCTGTATCCTCCTATTTTCTGTATACTCATTTCAAAGCCAAAGGTGTCTGTTGAGTATATGTACACAACCACTTATTTTGCTCTCGTGTTCCTGAACTTGATTCTTCTGAATTCTCGACTCTTTGGCTTCAGCTTTCCTGTCCTTCTCTGACTAAATATATCTGTGCTGTTTACTTATCCCCTAATTCTACTGACTATGAAAAATTCTTCAACTATCTTACTTCTGTGATGTAACTCATCCGTTTCCCCTTTCTATGAAACCTCCATTGTAGGAGATTTCAATGTTCACCACGACATTTGGCTTGTACAGCACCATACCATATCCCTGACTGCTTGGAGTGAGTTCCAACATACTTGACCTCTTCCTTACAACTAATCCTTCTGCTTACACTGTTAATATTTCCTCTTCGTTGAGCTCGTCCGATCACAATCTTATTACATTAACCTGTTCTTTTGCACCACTACGGCCTGTGTACCTTCCAAAGAAACGTCGGTTGTCGCAATTTGGAGCTGCTGATTGGGAGGCCCTCGGCCAGTATCATGATTTTCCCTGGAATGATTATTATTTCCAATGCCGGGAGCCATCTGAATGTGCCTCGCGCATTACAGAGGTTATTCTCTCGGGCATGCAAGCATACATTTCTTTCTCATATCCTTTGACTAATGCAAGAAAACCTTGTCTTAATCATTCTTGTTCTAATGCTGTCCACAAAAAGGAGAGGGCCTATTAAAGGTACCGGAGCCAACCCAACCCTCAATCACATCTTTTATATGTTTCTGTCCGGAATTGTGCTAAGTCTGTTCTTCACTCTACTACATATAATTTCATCCGTACTAACTTCTCTCAACTCTCCAACTTGAATTCTTCCCACTCCTTCTGGCACCTTTCCAAAAACCTTTCTAACATCTTTACCTCATGATCCTTCCCTCCCCATTTCTACTCTGATGGCTCTGTAGTTATTTCTTCTACTGATAAAGCAGATCTCTTTGCACAGACTATCCTCCAAGTCCACCTTAGATGATTTCAGTGCTGTTCCTCCATCACTTTCCTCCTCTGACTTCCTCATGGCTAAAATTAAAATTTCTTCAGCTGATGTATTTTCTGCCAGTACTGGCCTCAGTACTAACAACGCATATGGGCCTGATGGGGTCCCTACTGTTGTCCTCAAGAACTGTGCTTCTGTGCTTACACTCTGCATAGGTAAGGTCTTTTGCCTTACTCCAGGAACTTGTACCTTTCCTTCTTACTGGAAGTTTGCTCTCAATCAGCCAGTCCCAAAGAAGGTTGACCATTCCCAACCCTCTAACTATGTCCCAATTGCTTTAAGATCCTGTGTCTCAAGAGTTTTGGAGTTTATTCCAAACAGAAAAACTTTAAAGTATCTTTCCTATCACAACCTTCTTTCTGATTGTCAGTGTGGGTTCCATCAGGATGACCACACTCCTGGTCATCCTTCTTTCGGGACTTTGACGAAAGCTTTGCCATTGCACTTAACATCTCAAAGGCTTTCGATAGAGTCTGGCATAAATCTTTAATTTCCAAACTGCCCTCATATGGTTTCTATCCTTTTGTCTGTGCCCTCATCTTTACCTTCCTTTCTGGTCGTTCTCTACTTGCTATTGTAGACGGCCACCGTTTTTGTCTTAGATCTATCAACGGTGGTGTTCCTCAGGGCTTTGTCCTATCACCAGGTCACTTACTTTTATTCATCAATGACCTTCTAAGCATTATATCTAACCCTATCCACTCATACGTTGATGATTCTACCCTTCACCTTTCCATTAGGCTCCTGCAACGTCGATCTCGGCAGTTACTTCAACAAACAAGGGATGAGGCTATGGCACACCCAATGTCTGACTTGGCTTGTATTTCTGGCTGGGGTAATAATAATATTGCTGTTTTTAATGGATCAAAGACTCATTTATTACTCCTATCAACCTGACAAAATCTTCCACAGGAGTACCCACTAATGTTTAATAATATCCAACTCAATCTGGCATCCTCCTTGAACATGCTTCGTGTTTCATTCTCTCGGGACTTATCTTGGAAAGATCATATTATATCTTTTGTAAAATCTGCTTCCAAGAGATTAGGTGTGCTAAGCCGACTCCGTACCTGCTTTACCCTTGCACCATAGATGACTTTATGCATGGGTTTAATTTCCCCGTGTTGAGTACAACTCTCATGTGTGGGGAGGATCCCCACATACAGCTGTTCTTAATAGGGTGGAGTCCAAATCTTTTCATCTCATTAACTCTCCTCCTCATACTAGCTTCCTTCAATCCCTGTCTCTTCACTGCACTGTTACATCATTATCTCTTTTCTGTCGCTACTTCTATGGTCACTGCTCCTCTGAACTCTCTGCTTGCATCCCTCCACCTCTACAACGGGATTGTAGTACCCGTCTAGCGTCAAACTCTCACCCCTTTTCTGTCCAACATTCTAATGCAAGAGTTAACCATTATTCCCAGTCCTTCTTTTATTCAACAGGTCAGGTCTGGAACTGTGTCCCCTTGTCTGTATTTCCTACTTCCTATGATTTCCAGTCTTTCAAATGCAGTGTGTCCAGGCATTTCTAAATGAGCGGATGTTGAATCTGGCTCTCTTTTGTACTTTTTTTTTTTTGGAAGGAAAAGGTTGTGGGCTTTTAACCTTTGGTTCCTTCTTTCTTGAATTAAAAAAATGTTACATAGTGTATGCCCGTTTTCCTTCTGCCACTCCTATAAAATTTCAATTCTTGTTCCGTCTAACAAACATTTTTTTTTTCAGTCTTTTTGCTGCCGGTTTAATCGTATGGTGTGGTGCGTGGGGGAGAGTCTCCCGCTCTTTCATCATTTTTTCATACACGCTGGTTAGAACTAAGTAGAATCGGCCTTTTTCTTCCAGCTGATAACCGTGTCATGGGCCAACAGGCCTCCTGTTATCTGTACTTCCTCGTACTCCTATGTACTCCTAAAACTGCTTACATTGACCTTCCTAGGTCAAAACTTGACCTAACCTTGTAACCTTGACGTAATTTCCACCGGGTTTCGCTAAAATTAGATCATGACGGAGTCGTCTTACACACTGACAGACGTAGAGACAGACGGACAGAAGCACACATACCAATCAACAAGGCCCTCCTCTCTCAAGAGCAAGTGAGGTTGCAGTTTCGGCGTCACAGGATTAATGGGGTTAAGGGCGCAGTGTACCTAGAAAAAAATACCACTGATGATATACTATTACATTCACATCTCTCTCCTTTTAGAACACGCGCCAATAATAATAATAATAATAATAATAATAATAATAATAATAAGAAGAAGAAGAAGAAGAACAATAATAATGATAATAATAATACCTTGTGGCAACGCGTAGTGCGGTAGAGGATGCACCAGGGGGCAACACGGAAATTAGGAGATAAGAAACTACCGGTAATTGTGGTGCGAGGTGGACAGGTTATGAGTCTTGGGCTGAAATAGCTCCAGGCAGGCCGTATGCAGTGTGGTGTGGTGCTGTGTGGCGTGGTGTGGTTGTATGGCGTGGTATTGGAGTGCCGTTTGCTTTCTGTGTAGTGTGTAGTAGTGTGGTGTTGTAATACCGGGAAAAATGATTATTATTATCTTACCTATCTATCGAGCGCAAGGAAAAGATGGAACAAAGGACTCTGCTTCCTTATTTATCCTTATCCGCTCACCTCCTGCACCAACCTGCCCAACTAAAGAGAGAAGCAAATATCATGAAAGTTTAGCTGGAAACTAAATTATCATTAATTTCTATATTTTAGCGTTTGGTTGCATTATCAGTAATCAGCATGGGGGACAAATAAATATGTTAAGCCATAAAAATATATTTAGGTTTGGAAATGAAGCTCAGAAACAGTTGTTTTGTTGCGAGTGGTGCTGTAGTTGTCGTTGATACTTAAATCAAGTCTGACTGCCGAGCAGACACGTTCAATTCAGGAAAGCATCTGCCTCTGTGGAGCTGTCCCCGTAAATCCATCCACTGTTTATATTTATATTGTCTGCGTTTCAGTGCCATTCTGTGTAATAAGTAACCTGCGTCTAGTTGTGTTGACATGGGTGAGGCATGTTCATGTGACTGTGAACCTAACAAAGAGATATTCTCTAACATGGAAGACCTTGTTTGAAATGTGTAAATAAGCTTCATGAATGGTTCTGAGGCAACCAGTGAAGATTAGTAGAATGTTGTTCAGTATGATCGGCAAGGTAATATCGTGAGTCAAACAGGATGGGCCCTATACCGGGAAACATAGGACATCACTGCTATTATCGTTTGTAGAACAAGTAGAGTAGTAGTAGTTCTTGTTGTTCGCTAGGCAGTCTGGCCGAACAGCCCCGAGTCCCTAAGGAAGGCCAAGGCCGAGACCGGGCTTTCCCACAGAACTCTCAAGAAGTGTAAATTGTATTGTTGGGGCAGGCGATTGTGTGCAATGCAGTCTTCCATAATGTACTTAATTGTATGGGGTGGTGTGTTGCACTCAGGACAGGCATCAGCAACGGAGTCATCCAGCCCCTTCTGATAACTCAAGAGGGATGGATGATGCCGGCATCTCAGCTTGGCCGGGTGGACCCTGTCCTCGAGAGGAAGGTGGGATTCAGAAGGGTGGATAGCAAGAGGCCATGCATGCAGCTGTGTGTTGTCTTTGAGTGGCTGAATGGAATGACGAGTGATTTGAGCATGGATATGCTTTTGGAAGCTGATTTGAGGCGGGCGAGGGGGAGACATGACAGTATTTGTTCTTACCTAACCTAATTGTTCTTACCTAATTGTATCTATACAGGAATGAGTCAAGCTCGTACTGTCCCGTGTCTTAAACCATATTTATCGTACATATCCTTAAATTTGTGAATTGTTTCGGCACACACTATTTCATTCGGTAGTGCATTCCATTGATCAATTGCTCTGTTTGGGAAACTGAATTTCCTTACGTCTTTATCACCTCTCTTCTTATGCAGTTTTTTGCAGTGTCCTCTTGCTGATGCTTCTCCATATGTTAAGTAATCATTTATGTCTATTTTCTCCTTCCCTGACATGCACTTATATAGCATTATCATGTCACCTCTTTTCCTTCTCTCCTGTAGTGTTGGTAGATTCAGTTTATTTAGTCTTTCTTCGTAGCTTAGGTCCCTTAAGCTTGGTATCCATCTTGTAGCGGACCTTTGACCTTTTTCACTCTTGTCTATGTGCGTTTTGAGATGAGGACTTCAGACTACTGATGCATATTCCAGGGTTGGTCTAATGAATGATGTTATTATCCTTCTTAGCATGTCTTCATTTATTTATGTGAATGCTATTCTCATATTTGCAAGCAGTGTATACATTTTCCGTACCTTCTCGCTGATGTGGTCAGCCGGAGATAGTCTGTTATTGATAATCACACCTAGGTCTTTCTCTCTTTCTGATGTGTATAGGGTTTTATTTCCTAACTTATAATCCCAATCTGGTCTTTTTCCACTTTTACCAAACTTGATTACATGACAGTTGTCCACATTGAATTCCATTTGCCATGTACTACTCCATTCATGAAGTTTATGTATGATATCGTGTGCTGGGTGTTGTTTTAATGTTCCTTGGTGTGTGTGGATGTGCTGTCATGTAGTGTAGTGGATGGTGTGGGTTTGTGGAATCTGTGGCAAGAATTTGTGTCTCTCTCATGGTTAGATGATCCTTGACTTTGAGGACTATAATTTCCTGGTGTAGGTGGTCTGTAGGTGTAGTAGCTGTGCAGCCTGTGTTAACTTTTAGGGCCTTGTTCTGTATGATCTGTAGGGTGTTGTAGTGTGTTTCAGTGAGGTTGGAAGCACAAGCAGGGCTTGCGGCGTTCATCACTGAACGTATATATTGTTTGTATACTGTGGTGGTGGTTTCTTTGTTGTGTCCAAATATTATATGGGCAAGTGACCTTAGGGCTATGAGTCTTGGTGTTAGTATTTTTAATGTCTGTGATGTGGTATTTAAATGACATTGATGTAATGTATATTACACCAAGGATTTTGTGTATGTGAGTGTGTGTGTGTGTGTGTGTGTGTGTGTGTGTGTGTGTGTGTGCGGTAGGGGAGTGTTGTTTATAGTGAGTTGTGGAATGTGACTATGTTCTGCTGTCCAGTTTGTGAGAAGGGTCACTGTACATTTGGCTGGGACTATTTTGAGTCTGTCTGAGGTGAACTATTCGTTTAGTGCAGTTAAGGTAAGATTGGAGGATGTGTACAGCTGTGTTTGCGTTTTGATGTGTGCATCTTAGCGTTGTCATCTGCATAGGATGCTATGTGTATCTGTGGTGTGAGGGGTGTAGGTATGTCGTGCATGTATAGGTTAAAGAGTGTAGGGGACAAAGCAGATCCTTGAAGGACACCGTTTGTGAAGTTGCTCATGTTCAGTGACTGACTGGCAAATGTTACATGTGCACATCCTTCTGCTAAATAGTTTGCCAGCCAACTTTTTGTGTTATTGTGCCTGTTTGTGTTGAATATTATGTTTGTGAGGTTGTGGCGGGGGATGGCATCAAAAGTTTGTCTAATGTCTAGTATGACTAGGATGTTCTTTGTGATGGCCTAGCTGAATTGATGCCATCAAAAACCCTTTATGTAAGGTCTGTAAAAAGAGTGTTTGTAGAGTGTGGCGGCCTAAAACTAAGTTGTGATGGGGCTAAGTGATATGGAGTGTTGCTAATTGTAATACCAGTACTTCAGTGACTTTGGAGGGGGTGCAGAGCAATCAGATGGGACAGTGTGAGGAGGGTAACGTGGGGTCTTGGTGGGTTTGGGAGTAGTGCTGATAGTACCATGCTTCCAGATGCTGGGTATTATGTTGTGTGAGTAGCTGCAGTTTGGTATGTTGTCAGTGCTTGTATGCCTTGTGGTCCAAGATATTTAAGGTGGATGTTGCTAATGTTGTCTGGGCCACAGGCTTATGAGTGCTTAAGACTGCTAATGATGTACTTTGTCTGGTTGTAGATGAACCGTGCGAAGTCTGAGTCTGTGGGGAACTGTCTCTTGCGTCGGATGACACGTCTGTCGTTGTGATGGGAGTTTAGATGACTGGCTTGTGAAAAGTGATTGATGATAGTGTTTGCTTGTTTGTTTGATGGTATGGTGTCAGTTGTTGTGATGGCAGTGTGACTGTGTAGTGTTGCTGTTGGAAAGTGTGATGCTTTTTAGTGTTTTGTAAAGATTGCTGGTGTTTGTTTTGTGGAGTGTTTGGAGATAATTATTCCAGTTATTTGGTGCTCTGATAACATATTGTTTATTTGAGTGATAAGTGCTTGTACTTGTTGTAAGGTGTCTTGTGTATGGGGTGTTGGGGAGTGTTATAGTGTGTCGTCTTGATGATGAGGCATTGAATTTTTGGTGTGAAATTGGGATTGTGTCTCTGTTGCCTCTAGGGATATGTCTTTTGTGTGCATTTTGAATAACTGTATTGAAAGTGTGCACAGCGGTGTTGATCTTTGTGATGGATGTACTGTTTAATGTTTCAAGGCGTTCTTCTGTTTCAGTTTTTTTTTTTTTTTAATGTGAGGAAGAAGGAACCAAAGGCAACGAGCCCGCAAAACTGTTCCTTCCAAGAGAAAAAAAAAATAAGGGAGAGCCAAATTCAAGATCCATTCATTTCGAGATGCCTGGACACACTGCGTTTGAGAGACTGGAGATCATAGGAAGCAGGATATACAGACAGAGGTAGACAGTTTCAGAGTTGACCTGTTGCATAAATGAAGGACTGGGAGTAACGGTTAACTCTTACATTAGAGAGTTGCTCAGAAAAAGAATGAGAGTTTGCTGCTAGGCGGGTGCTACGCACCCGTTGTAAAGGTGGAGGAATGCATGGAGAGAGTTGAGAGGAAAAGTGACCATTGAAGGTGCGATAGAAAAGAGATAAAGATGCAACATTACGGCGAAGAGACAGAGGTTGAAGGGAGTCAGTAAGAGGAGGAGAGTTAATGAGATGAAAAGCCTTTGACTCCACCCTATTGAGAAGAACTCTATGTGGGGAACCTCCCCACACATGAGACTTGTACTCCACACAGGGGCGGATGATATCCGTGTATAGAGTCAACAATTGTGCAGGGGTGAAGAAGGAACAGAGTCGGCGAAGCACATCTAATCTCTTGGAGGCAAATTTTACAAGAGATGTAATATGATCTTGCCAAGACAAGTCCCGAGTAAATGAAACCCAAAGCAAGTTCAGTGATTATGCAGGATTAAGCTGAATATTATTATACATTAGTGGGTACACCTATGGAAGATTTTGTCGGGTTGATAGGTGTAAGAACTGAGTCTTTGATGCATTAAAAACAACAAGATTATTTTTACCCTAGTCAGAGGTACGAGCCAAGTCAAACATTACGTGTGCCATAGCCTCATCCCTTGTCTGTTGAAGTAACTGCTGAGATGGACGTTGAGGGAACCGATTGGAAAGGTGAAGGGTAGAGTCATCAGCAAATGAGTGGATAGGGTTAAATGTACAGCTTAGAAGGCCATTAATGAATAAAAGGAAGAGAGTTGGTGATAGGACAGAGCCCTGAGGAACACCACTGTTGATAGATCTAGGAAAAGAACGATGGCCGTCTACCACAGCTGTTATAGAACGACCAGGAAAGAAGCTAGAGATGAAGGCACAGATAGAAGGATAGAAACGGTAAGAGGGCAGTTTGGAAATTAAAGATTTATGCCTGACTCGATCGAAAGCCTTTGAGATGTCAAGTGCAATGGCAAAGCTTTCGTCAAAGTCCCGAAAGGAGGATGACCAGGAGTCTGAAAAGTATGTGAGAAGATCGCCAGTGGAGCATCCCTGATGGAACCAATACTGACGATCAGAAAGAAGGTTGTGATAGGAAAGATGCTTTAAAATTTTTCCATTATTGCCAGTGTGTATTTCAATTGATTGTATTTCTGTTGTGGTGTCATGTTGGGGGAGAAGTGATTTTGTGTGTACACTAGTGTCTGAAAAGTTGAGTGTTTGTCTATGCTGCCCAAAGTCTGTTCCGACTGCATTATTCTCTTCTGCATTATGGTTCAGCATCGCCACCAGGAATGTCAGCCAGGAACGACGTTCGCCCCGTCGTTTCAAAACTAACCCTACGTTTTTCTCGGAAATATTCTCAATGTGTTTCCTCAGGCAAAATTACCTACTTTTTAACTTAACCTACCTAACCTAGTCTAGCGTTAACATATCCCACTAGGGCTGACTGGCTGAGGGAGATGGTGCTGAACCGAAATACAGAAGGGAAATATGCGTCCCGATAAGTGCCCTGAGTGCGTTAAATCTGAGGATTCACCGCCTCCTGACGTCTTGCATGTCGTGCTTGAACCTGACTAATTGTCATTTGTCAATTGAACTTTAAAAAGGTATGTAGCACGTGTTAAGTGCGATGTTAAGAGTGTAGTGTTCATGTTTGCTACTCGTGATGAATGTGGTGGTGCGCTTAGCTGGAGCAATTGTCAGTCTGTTGTTCTCGATCTGTGTCTGTTGTTTGTTGAGGTAGTCTTGTTGCAGTGTATAGGCTGGGTCTGTCATGTGATGCATGAACATTATGATGGTAGCATCTGCAAATGTAGTAATATTTGTGGGCGGCTTGGGTGTGGGAATATCATGCAATTCAAAGTTGAAAAGTTTGTGTAACAAAAGGAAAACCTGTTGTACTCTGGGAAGTTTCGTGATTGAATGCCTTGTAATAAAAAATATTCTTTTCTACCAGATAAGTAGTTGACAAACCAGCGTTTGGTGTTCTCCATGATAGTGTTGAGGATTTTGGTGATAAGTTTGCTTCGGGAGATTTTAACAAAGGCTATAGTAATGGCAATTGTTGTAAGAAGTACACGTTGTGCAGTTTTCATGGAATTCATGCTGTACTACGGATGTTGGGTGAGGCTGTTTAATAAACTGTTGTGGGATGTAGTGCTCTTAATCCATGTTGAGGGAGACACGAGGTTTGGCTTTGTTGAGAATTAGGCTTTCATTTATCTTGTATGAAATGCTGAGAAGTGTCAGGAGTGAAAACGAAGAAGGGGATACTGGGTCCTTATATCGGTTAGGTGTAATGGTAATTGTTCCATGTTTCTAGATGATTTGAAAGTTACAGTGTGATCATGGGTAGCTGCTAATGTTTGTGAGGGCCTGGGTGCCTTGTGGAAGTGCTAGAGCACATGAGGAGAAACACTTTAAGATACTTTGGTTATGTGGTGAAAATGGGTTATGAAAGGCTGATTAAGAAAGTGTTTGTGAGTGAGATTTAGGAGGGAGTCGGAGGGTGAAGCCGAGGATGATGTGCGGGATGAGCTAGAGAGATATATGGAAGAGGAAGGTGCGAGCTGGAGAGAGGGCAACCTGATGGCGGGGGACAGGGAGACATCGAGACTATTAGTATGCGGTTACACCTAAAGGTACAAAGACGTCTGTAAATAGAGAGAGAGAGAGAGAGAGAGAGAGAGAGAGAGAGAGAGAGAGAGAGAGAGAGAGAGAGATCGCCTTTTTACAAATCTCTGCTATATCTCACTCTATTATAAACCCAACGCTTTATATTCCATATTTCACCTACCATAGGTCACAGATACATATGAACAATACGTGCTTGTTTCCTCTTTGCTCCTTTTTTCAAATAAAAAAACGCTGAATCGTACCTTCATCATGCCTTTACAGTTTAAAGTTGTGTACAGTGTTCAGTATCACAGGATGTACTATCCCCGCCTTGGTCCACCATTCACACTCATCCCAGGCTTTCTTGTCTGCTTCTCTCCCCGCACATTGTCCCTAATTGTCCCATTACCCTGGAACCTCAAAACAAAATCCCGAACAGAAATCTCTAAAATACAAGAGTTCCTGTTTCCTCAGGATGCTTATTTTTCAAACTTCTTCACGACCCACTACAGTGCTAGCCTCTCATCCAGTCCTCCCCATTCACCTGATCCAGTTTAACTGCCCCACTAAAGTGCTAAACAATAACACCTAAGAAAAAAGTTTAATTGCAACGTCATCCACTATTACTCAGGTTAGGGTTCTTGAATAAATGGATGGAATCTTTTTATCTATCTATCGCAAGATGCCTCAATCCCGTAAGGGTTGGCCACAAACAAATCGCCCCCATTTCGCCCTGTCCCCCGCCATCTCACTGCCCTACTCCCAGCTCACACACCCCACTCCCATACACCTCTCCACTCCGTCTCTCCATCTCATCCTTGGCCTCCCCCTCCCTCCCCTCCCCTCTGCCTCACTCATATACACTCTCCTTGTCAGTCTCCCGCTCTCCATTTTCTCCACATGGCCAAACGACCTCAATGTGATTCTCCTAACGCTTTCTGTCACATCCACATCACAACGCTCCTTCACTTCCTCATTTGTCAGTCTGTCTCTCCATGTGACTCCACATACTCTCTCAAATAGCTCATTTCCACTGCTCTCACTCTTGACTTGTGTCCCTCAAACAAGGTCCAAGCTTCAGTTCCGTACGTTAGAGTTGGTATCATATTATTGTCATGCTGCAGATGTTTCACTTCCATGCTCCCTTCTCTGTTTCTTATCACTGCTTTCAAAGAACTAGCAACCTTTCGTCCTTGTTGTACCCTTTCAAGCACTTCTCCATGTAAACTTCCATCCTTACTCAGCACACTACCGAAGCACTTAAACACACTCACATTTTCCATTTCCTTCTCATCCAACCTCAATATACATTCAGTTACTTCATTCATAACTTTACTCTCCCCTTCATTCACCCTTAGATTCAGTAATGGTGATGTCATAAAATGTAATACACAATTTCGAGTAACCTACATTGGCTTTGAGTAAAATGAAGCTGAAAAGTAAGGGTGAGAGAGCACTTATTTCTGGAAATGTAAGAAGGAGAAAGTCTAGGTTGCATGGAGGAATAACAACAGAGTAAGGAGTTGCATTGATCATGAGAGATGATTTGTGGTAACATGTGAATGAGCACACAGACGTAAAGGAAAACTGGTGTGAGCTACTATAAAAGTGTACAGTGAGTGGTGAGCGATATTCCATGTAGACCGGATAGCTAGGAGAGCCTTGAGGGGAGGTGAAGAATATAAGAGACACTAGGTATGCTATGGGAGGTTATGGTGACTGAGTAGGGATGGTGGGGGAGTTCAATATAATGGTGGGAGATGAGGCACTTACAAGAAAAAATAAAGGAACCTGTGCTTCCTGGGCAACAGCTTGTACAGTTGTGTTGAGGTAGTAGGCTGGTGTTCGGAAAAATCATATATAAGAAAAAAATATGATTTATGTGTGCCATACATCTTCGGAAAGGCGAAGGCTTTCCTGATACAGCATGTCAAAGAAAAACCTCTTGGCTGCTGCAGTGGGGTCCTCCTCCTTGAGTTTCATCATCCGCTCCTGGATGGTATTTGTCACTGAAGGCACCTTCCTTAGGATGCTCATGAGGTCAGCCTCGTTGGATGGGCCAGCTTCTGGTTCCTTCCTCCTTTTCTTGAAGGGACCTACTTTGGCTGATGAGAATGGAGCTGGTGGTCTGGATGGTGGCCTGGATGAAGTATCATCATCCACATTGATGATGGGCTCCTCAACTTCAGACTCATTTGGGGTGTAGCTCTGTGGATAGGATTCTGTAGCTGCAGGCTCTCCTTCAGGGAACTTCTTCCTTGTCTCGTTGGCACCCTCCTGATGTGTTCAAGGAAGAAGTTGAACTTGTTGATGATCCAGGTCTCTCTGGCTATGAGCTTCTTGGCTGATGTCCCTGATAGCCCTTGCTTCGATAGCTTGGAGAACTGCATCCGCATCAACTCGAATCTAGTCTTCAGATTATGTGCAGACAGATGGGGGTCAAATGAACCAGCCATCTCGGCCAGCAGGCTGTTCTTGAGCTTGCTGTCCTTGTACTCTTTTTTGGTACGGTTGGAAAACAGCCCATTATCCAGGTAGCAATCAGCCAGCTCTTCCTCCACTTCCTTGGGAATCCTGACACAATCTCTCTGGACATTCCATGACCTCCTGGAGGGTCTCTCTTCTTCAATGGCTCGGTGACCGCTGGCTGGAGACCTGGCTGTGGTTGGCTCAGAGGGTGAGTTGGTGGTGGCAGCAACAGGAGACTTCAAGCAGCAAGGGACTTCTGTGCAGCAGCAGCAGGCAAGTCTTCCATGGGCTGGATGGGAGAGAGGTCCCTCAAAGAACTGGATGCTGGAGATGGAGAGGCTCTCTTCTTCCTCACTTCTTTCAGGACTAATATCTGCACGGGAGACCTTCTTCTTGGGAGCAATCTTCCTGGCTCTCTTGGGCCCCATAGTGACGAAGATGAATAATAATCTGGAGATGCGAACAGTTCAACAGCAGACTAGAAAATATCAGCAGAAGAGAGGCGCCATGTATTTATACCGGTCTGGACCACGTGATAGGCAGACACTTGGCGCCACTTGGGAAACACTTCTGATCTACTCTGGGTTTGCTCCCCAACCGCTCCACACACACTCCTGTGTTGCCCTAGTTCATTCAGCGTGGGCCTTCAAATTGTACAGATAAACTCAGTGACACTCCTCCAATACTCCCCGCTTGCTCGCCGATTACTCTTAACTTCCCTGCGTCTACTCCTTGTTCATCCGGTGAGCAATTCTGATGCCGACAGACACCGAATGATCGCCGACTGCATCCCGAGTAACCAGAAGTGATCAGGGAACATTTCCAGAGTGGATGGGGAGCAACTCCTAAGTGATTTTGCTCGCCAATCACTCCTGAAAATTTTAAACAGGTTTAAACATTTTTCGGCTATTGGGGACTAGTCCCGAGTGAGCAGGAGTGACTCAGGAGTGCTCCAAGATTATAGGTGAGCATTGCAGGAGTGAAGTGTGAGCAATTCCCGAGTGATGCCGAGTGCCTTGCGAGGAGTCTTCTACGAGTTTCTCGCCAATATGTGCACAGGACATTAATCATCGCACTACACAAGTACTTTTATGCACTCACATTCTCCATTTCCTTATCATCCAGCCTCACCATGCACTCAATGCTTTCCTTTCTCTCAACGACCGCAACTTTACTCTTTTGTACATTCACCTTTAGATTCCGTTTCTTACACACTCTCCCAAACCAGTTCCCCAAGCCTTGCAGTTCCCCTTCGTCTTCACATAACAATAAAGTATCATCTGCACACAACAGTACAGGGAGTTTCCAAACACTGCCCTCTCACATTAGGGCCACTCCAATGCACGGTGATATGTAATAGGTTCCAGTTTGTTCAGGTTGCAGTTTTGTCATTCAGAGGTACGGTAATCCCTTGCCTTCCCATGCCCAGCGTGTGGCTGGGAAAGCGCTCATGTGGCAACAGGCGAGTGATCACGCAATGTTGCCAAACAGAAATCTCGAAAAACGTTAACCTGAATTTCAAAAGGAAATCAACAAAAGGCGAAAAGTTTAAAATTTCGTGCAATAATTGATTTCGCGCTAAAAACAGAATAAAGCCTAAAGACAGAAAGCTTGCACAACTGTCAAAGTTCTGTGATAGAGAATAAGCTATAGTAATAATACGCACCTGCTTCGTTTGCACAGATTTCTCAACGTACAGTAGAGAGAACAAGGAAGTTTCATACATAATTTTAATGATGCTATCAAGCTCGTCACCCAATCGTCTCCTTTTCACGAACTCTTCAGTCTGTAGAAGCGTGTGGCAAGAATAATCTTGTATTTATGTTGACATTTACCAGCTCTGATCTCTAGCCAATCCACCCCATCAAGGCGGCTTAAACTGCTCAAGGACAGTCTGGAATGAATTAAAAAGTAATCATAGAATTTTCCCAGATTACAACTGAGAGATTTATCGACATCTACAATGCCTCGCTTTTGGTAGGTAACTATTCTGATGGTTTGAAAAAAGCCATGCCGACAATGACGCCTAAATGTGGGCAACCTGACACAGTACCAAGGAATTTCAGACCTGTATAATTACTAAAAGGGCCAGGCAAACTGTTGGAAAGAATAATACATTAGAGACTGACTTTTCCCAGAAATCAGCACACTAAACAATGACAGACAGTACGGCTTCAGGCTCAAGTGAGCCGACCAAGTTTATTGTCCTGACATATGGGACAATAGCCCAAGCTATGCCAAAGACCCACCAGTATGGCTTACATCAGAGATTTAAGTAAGGTCGTTGACATGGTCTGGCACTGCGGATTAAAATATAAATTGCAGCATGGAATATCAGCTTTTTTTTTTTAAGCCTTACAGACTTTATTTCTAACAGAACTATGCTATGACTGAACGGCCCACTTGGAGACACAGTGCAAATTGGCACTGAGGTCCCACAGGAGAATCTATTATCATCAACTTTACACATCCTCCACACAAGGGACATGCCTCCCCCATCACCTGACTGTCTAGGCGCCCTTTTTATGCAGACGACGTAACACAAATAATCATTTATCAAGGGTGATCCAAAGCCATGATGGGCACAAGAACAGTGAGAGAAATTTACAACAATAAACACTTATGAACTACAGTAAGATTAAAGCCAACCAAAATAAATTTACCACCATCCCCATAACGCAAATGATCACTGTTGATGTAACAGATGAAGGAGATCTTCTTCAAACCAGTACAGGAGGCTCCTTGCTGGGTATTACCATCGGCATTACCTTTACCATCAACAAGTACAAAGGCTCATCGATTCAAGAGCTTGTCACCACAACTCAAAAGTAACCTTTGCTACCTGTCCTGGGATACCTTCCAGTTCCTCTCCACATTATCTTTAACACTTGAACGCCCATCCGAAAGTGAGTGTGCAACAAAGCTCTGCACTTCGTACACAATGAACACTGTCCTCACACGAGAACCATAGAACAGTCACACATACTCAGCAAAATCACCCTACTGGATATTACCTTCACAACAGGGCCAAAAAATACTGACGGAATCTGAAGGGTATCAAGGACCCCCTAATTTATGCAGTCAGTTACAGAGAGAGAAAAGAGGCAAAGCCACAGTTGGTTCCCCAGCATTTTAGAAAAGAAAATAAGAAACCCCACGACCCAATCTTCGCCAGCCTTTTAAGGTAAAACGTCACTGATACAAACTGTCTTGAGTTCTAGATTAGCCAGTATTCCACCTATTGTAAATAACTTCTGGGCCAGTGTATCAGATGTTAGTATGGAGACACATAGCACCCAATATAGTGTATGCAGAGAGGATATGTGCAAGTATGAGTAAGGTGAAATGTAAACAATCTATAAATGCGGATGGAATGTGAAGGGAGGGTGTATAATTATGCACTGTACACAGATGTTTACACCCACAGACAGGAAGCAAGGTAATAAATTTCTTCCAAGTGTCCACAACCTCTATCCAGTTATATATGGTGCTGATACGGAGTCATGCAGCGCCAGATATACCAGTATGGTGAGGAGTGATGCTAGTACGGAGGAAAGTTGACTAAATGTGCAGTAAAAAATAATCACTATCATCTAGCTCAGACATGAAACATAGGGCGAAACAACTATATAGCTAATAAGTAGCCTTCATCCAGCCTCAGAGCACCTAAGAAATCACCAACACCATATTCAACACAACTCCTGCAGCCAAGCCAACCTCCAAAAAGCAACCTACGCCAGCCACCCAAAACACGGGAACATATGTGAGACAGTCATTATTAAACTAAACTAACCATTCTAGAGCAATGCAGGCCGACTGCCTACTGTTATCACTAGTTTCTGACTATTTTTTCTCCTCCCCTCCCCCCCCGCCCCAAGATTTATTTCGCCTTTCTTACTGGCCATGCTAGTAGCTATGGTCTGTCTATTTTATAAAGAGCGTTTGGGCGTTGTCCCTATTGGGGAGTCCCCATCCCACAGTGTTGCCATACTTTGTACTGGGCAACTTAATCGGATTAGAATAAAGGCGCTAATGACAACTCTCCCTCCCAGCACACAACTCTCCTCTCTCTCTCTCTCTCTCTCTGCATATAGAAATTACATTTTTTATAGATTTATTTCTATAAAAAGTCTATACACTTTTATGAATTTTTTGAATTTGAGGAAAAGCCTCCAGACTGACTGTCTGTCTGTCTCGCGCTCTTATTCATTCCCTTTCTCCCTACTCTCTCTTTCTGTCTGTCTGTCTGTCTGTCTGTCTGTCTCTCTAATATTAATTTTTATTATGACTGTGATTTTCTTCTTGAAGTGTGATGTTTATGTGGTTTATAACAGCTTTTGAGGGATCAATTATAGTTCCACTGTTTGCCTTCTCTTCTAAAAAATACTTATTTACGTTGTAAATAAGTTCTTTTTCTCTACTACGGAGTACACGAGAGCGAGTAGCAGGAGTAAGAGCATCCATCTCAGGTGGCGGCCAGAGTGGAAATGACCTGGATTAACACGGTCACTCTACCCTTACAAGCGTGGCAACGTTGGAAAGCAACGGTGCCAAGTGTTGTGGTATTTATAAAAAGTAACTATTATTAAAAGAAAAAAAGAGGCATTTATAACACTATATAGCCTTATTAAAGAATTAGATATATATATATACTGTAAATAAACATCATTTAGAAGTAGTAAATAGCTGACATGAGACAGAGAGGTGTACACATTTGGCAGAGAGGCGGCCTAGGAAATTCCCAAGAGGGACAACGCCCAAACGCTCTTCATAAAATAGACGGACCATAGCTTAGTTACCTCGGCAGCTGAAGCTGAAGCTCGAGAGCGCTAAGGCTCGATCCAGATGCGAATTGTCTGCCTGTGCAAAGCTAGGAGTGTATCTCTTTAACAAGGTCTGAACCAGATGCTTCAGCCATGTTAGGGGGTGATGAGAGATAGGTTGAGTTGCGAGGGATGTTGAATCCTTGTGATACGAGACACAGATCAACACATTATCAAGAAGATGGTTACATTAACCAATTTAGGGGAGACTGTAAGAATAATAGTGCGAGCCTATGGGGAGTTTGCTGAAGGGGAGTATACATCTCGTATTTTTACAAGCCACAATAACGAAGCTTGTACTCTTTTCAATTTGTCTGGGTGTGTGTCTGTGTGTCTGTTAGCATGATAACTTCGCAACCACTCAAGATATCATCACAAAATTTTACAGGTGTGTACTAGGGATGAAAATCTATGAGTTCGAAATTGGTGAAAGTAGATCAAGGTCAAGGTCATTTTCCGAGCTGCGCTTAATATGTATTGGCTTACGGCTGGTATGATTCCCCCCTTGTGGGGGCCTCTAGTTGTAAGTTACTCTTATTTTTACCGGATGGTTTTATTTACATTGGAGAGATCCTCCCTCTGGGAAATAAGGGAATTATCCTGTTCATGGTCAAGGCAACTCTACAGTTCCATTACAGCAAACACCATAATCCTCTTTCCCCTTAAAGGGAAGCATAAGAGCTGGTATTGTTAATACTTAAACCCTTTTGGGGGCAGGACGACTCAGATATTCCATTCCAGCTAACACCAGATCAGTTTACCCAGGTGAGAGTGGATTCTATTATGCCGATAACGTCAGTAAAGACTATGTCTAACTCCCCCGTACTGGAAGAAAAATCACTGATGATCTGAATGAATCGTCAATTCCATGCAAAAAGAGTATTAATAATTACGTTTTTGGGCAGAAAAGGTTAATAGGTCTTTTGGAAAATTGAAATATGAGGTACCCAGAGGTCATGGAGCAGATACTCCAAAAACATTTCAAAATTTAAAAATACTTACGAAATATTACAACTTAACTGAAAGTACTTTATGATAAAGTGAGTGACAGAAGATAGTATTAACACGTCCTGGCCGAAAATATCGTTTGCATTATATTCTAGTTATGTATGGACAGTTTTGTTAAACTTACGGAACCCACCAATTTCCTCACAAGAACAGCAAACAGATGAAATTTACACTGGCATAAAATTAATAATGATGATAACTGGTCAGTATTTTCAGATGTAAACAGCGCAATTTATTGACATTTACCACACTTATTATAACCTAGATCATAGAGTACTAATATCAGGAAAAACATATAAAATCCCCATAAGTGATGATTACAAGGAAAACACTGCAAAATGGGTAACACACATACAGCAAGCAGCAATGCAGTACTTTCTCCACAAAATTCCAGTATGACTCCAGGGCCAGTGTATGTTTCTCATGAGGATAAAAATCTCACAAAATTTTCCGGTACAGATAAATACAGAATTTATATCCGTAAAGTGCTTGATGAAAGTCAGCAATATTTCATGAGAAGAAACATCACAGATGAGAAGGAAAAAAAATAGTTGCTTTTGAGCTACAATAAATCAGGAACGTTGCCCAGCTGACAGTTTGCTAAAGTCAGACGAGCTGTTGAAAGTTCCCTGGAGGCATGAATTTCCTTAGTGGTATAGCCCCAAAATTACACAAAATTGTGAACTTAGACAAATACACTTCAGCTCAGATCTAGGGAAATAACAGTAGATGTTTCCACTATCAACCACTGCCGTGCTCATCGCCTCGTATGAGGCGATATTCAGGCCACCCTTGGCCACGCTGATTGCCTCATATGAGGCGATGGGTCTTGGCGCCATAAGTTCAAGAACAAGGAGACGTCAGTGGTTTCCATGGGAATGTTGACTCTCCCTTTCCATCATCACAGCTGTTGCCAAACCCTGCCTACTGCAGTTGCCAAATAATGCATGTTTAGTAATTCAGATACGCAGGCCACCCGTGACCATGCTGATCGTCTCAAATGAGGTGATGGGTCTCGGCGCCATAATTTCAAGCAAGAGGAACCGTCAGTGGTTTCCATGGGAACGTTGAGTCCCCCTCTGCTCCATCAGAGCTGTTGCCAAACCCTGGCACACCATAGTTGCCAAATACCGCATATTTAGTAATTCAGTTCTCGTTTGTAACAAGGAAATGGCGGATTCACGCCTGTCTACCTCCCACGGTGCTGACGACTTATCACCACCTTCCCACCCACCTAAGAGGCGTAAATTACAAAAAGATGAAGGTGATAAAGAGTTCGAGCTCAGAATCATTTGATCTGATGAAAAAATATCAACTTAATACAAGAAGTCCGAAAAAATGACTCAGGGAAGGTAATCGGGTTGATAAGAATTAGCGCAGCGGAGGTTAAAAGAACCCTGTTAACTAGCCTAGAAAACTAAAATTGGGTCACATGCCATTGACATCATTGGGTACAGAGCAGCTCTATGTAAATTGCCAGAAAGAGTTCTCAAAATTGCGACAACAATACCATATAATCGAAGCATGTGCTTACTTGATTTCTTTTATAGGGTGGAATTATTTTGTAGCAAAACCAGTGTGATTGACACATCACAGGCCAATAAGACAGGGATGAAAGTACCAGAGAATGTTGCAGGGTTAAATATATCAGGTCCATGCAAGGACCAAAGACGATCTCGACCAGAACACAAATAAAGAAAATGTCAAGTGAGCTCAAGGACTTGTCCCTGCCCACTGGGCATCAGGCTGACACAAAAGTTAGGCCGTAGTCCGAGAAGATATAGACCAACAGAAAGAACAATAAAATAACAAATAACCTCGTAAGTCAAACTCGAGAGATACACTATGTAATTATTGTACAAATCCAGGTCCCAAAATCTGAGTGTTACATTAAGAATAAAGGAGAAAGCGAAAAGGCAAAAGGGTTTCAACCCTTCTAGAGGAAACAGAAATCTGTCGGTCACTGGACATAAGACTGTAAAACAGTAGAAAAAATTAGTATTTGTCTATAAGTCAGGGGAAGGTCGTATCAGCACAAAAGATGACAACACATGACAACCAAATAAACAAAGAGTAAACATAAGACGTATTTTTGGAATTGAAAACATTTTGGTTTCTGCAGTCTGTGAAGATGAAACGATTTCATTATTTTTGATTCAGGCTCACCAGTGGATATAATAATGCAAGATGAGTTAGAATTTTTAGGAACAGAAGAATAGTGATGTTTTTGGAAAAGTCTTAGATTTATATACTGTGGATGGTAAAGAAATACCAGTTATTGGTATGACTGAATTAGACATTAAGTTCACAGAGACCACAAAATCATTTACTACTACCTTCTACAGTACATAGCAGAAAAAGTTTCAGTTAGAGAGAGTATGTTGACTGCCTTAAATACAGTGAGAAAACACAATATAATATTAATGCCACATTTCAATGGAATTAGCTTTGATAATGAGATCATATGGGAGATTTCATCTCCAGATGCAACACCCATTAATTATAGAAAAACTAAAGTCACAAGAGCAATGGAACAACAAGTTGGCGGCTCTAGATTTAATCTTTCATGGAAATAATGTAACATCCAGATTATCCAGAAAAGTCCCAATTTTTTACCCCAGGCGATCTCAAAGAATAAATTGCCGATTAGAACCACACTCCATTCCGCAATGCGGCCTCCTTACCGCAATTGTTACAAATTCTTTGCTTGCTTGCTTAAGCGATTTCTGAGATAAGGTCCCGGAATCCTTTTTTTTTCTTTCTTTCTTTCTTTTACGCTTTGAGTAATATCCAGTGATCCGGTTGAAGGATTGCCATCATATTTCGCCAGAAAAAGCTGCCAGCTGGACGATTAACTCGACAAGGTTTGAAGGCTGTAGGCCAAACAGCCTCCGAGAAATGGCCATTTACTTTTTAAGCAGGGAGAATAAGAATATTGGCAAAACAAGAATTCTTTCCATAGGGATGCAGGAAGTTTTAATCTATCTATCTGTCTATATACCCAGGCTGCTTCCCCCAAGGAAAGGGAGGTTGCCGAGAAAGGATGACACACTCCCCATTTACTCAGTCATTCAAACACATTCATTCGCATCTTAGCTCCAAAGGGAGAGAGGACAGATCCTCACCGCACCACACCGCACAAGGGTCAACTGCGCAGTGCAATCAGTGATATCCGCAGCAGGGCCCGACAGCAGAGCTGGTTTACCCCTACCACATCATAATAGACCCATCCCCTTACCCGCACATGACCTGATTAGCTGATCAGACCAAATGCGGGAGAATATCCCCTCAGGGCTGCGTCATCATTTATTCATTCACAATTTCTCTTCATTTATTTCTGTCACGCACAGCCACTCTTCCTTGCTCACCAGATATCCCTCTCGCATCCAGCTCTCTCTTCACACTGTCCATCCATCCTATCCATGGTCTCCCTCTCAGCCTTACACCTCTCACATCAGATCTAGTTATCTTTTTCACCAATTGCTCATTATCCAATCTCTCCATATGCCCAAACCACCGCAACACCCTCTGCTCAACTCTATCAGCCATCTCCCGAACAACTCCAATTCTCCTTCGCACTTCATCATTTCATACTTGATCTATACGCATCACTCCACCCATACTCCTCAGACACCTCATCTCCATTACATTCCAACTTTTCCTCTCTGCTACACTCATATTCCATATTTCAGCCCCATATAACGCAGTCGGTACCACAACACCCTCATACAGCCTCATACAGCCTTGTCTTTACATCCATTCTAAGAGGAGTAGACTGTAGCACCAGTCGAGCAGGGCAGTACTCCCGAGGTGGATGGAAAGCTGATGACAGGGGGTGCTGGAGCTCCCGTTTTATCAGCCCTCAGGACTAGTTCCTGACCATCCCCCTTTGCTGAACTTTTTCAGTGTCTCAGTTACACAGAGAGTAGGCCAGCATGCTCTCCAGTACAAATTTCTCTATCTATCTTCACCAAACTACATGCACAGTACACACCACACTTCCTATTCAAAATTCACCAAAATGGCGGCAATTCACCCAGCCTCGGAGTCCCCAGGGGGGGGGGACCATAAATGCCCCCGCCATCTGCCCTCTCCCGGTGACGACTCGAGGTGCCTGGAACCACTGTCTGACTCTCTTCTTCTTCATTTCTGCAACATTCGTGGCCTTTCATCTAACTTTCGCTCTGTTGAGCACCACCTCTCCTCCTCTAAACCTCACCTTCTTTTTCTAACGGAGACTCAGATGTCTGAGGCAACTGACAGCAAACCCTTTTCTGTATCCTCCTACTTTCTCTATACTCATTTCAAAGCCAAAGGTGGCTGTTGTGTATACATACGCAACGACTTATCTTGTTCTCGTGTTCCTGAACTTGATTCTTCTGAATTCTCCACTCTCTGGCTTCGGCTTTCCTGTCATTCTCTGACTAAATATATCTGTGCTGTTTACTTATCCCCTAATTCTACTGACTATCAAAAATTCTTCGACTATCTTACTTCTACGATGGAACACATTCTGTCCATTTCTCCTTTCTCTGAAATCTCCATTCTTGGAGATTTCAATGTTCACCACCACCTTTGGCTCTCCTCTCCTTTCACGGATCCACCTGGTGAACAAGCCTACATCTTTTCTATCCTTAATGACCTAGAGCAGCTTGTACAGCACCCTACCCGTATCCCTGACTGCCTTGGAGAGAGCTCCAACATACTTGACCTCTTCCTCACAACTAATCCTTCTGCTTACTCTGTTAATCTTTTCTCTCCGTTGGGCTCCTCCGATCACAACCTTATTACCTTAACCTGTCCTATCGCTCCAGTACAGCCTGCGGACCCTCCAGGGAAACGTCGTCTCTGGCATTTTGGAGCCGCGGACTGGGAGGCCCTCAGGCAGTACTTCTTTGATTTTCCCTGGAATGATTATTGCTTCCATGGCCATGAGCCATCTGAGTGTGCCTTGCGCATTACGGAGGTTATTCTCTCGGGCATGGAAGCATACATTCCTTTCTCATATCCTTTGACTAACGCAAGAAAGCCTTGGTTTAATCACGCTTGTTCTAATGCTGTCCGCAACAAGGAGAAGGCCTACAAAAGGTACCGGAGCCAACCCACCCCTGAATCACATAAGCTTTACGTTTCTGCCCGGAATCGTGCTAAGTCTGTTCTTCGCTCTACTAAAAATAATTTCATCCATACTAAATGCTCTCAACTCTCCAACTCGAATTCTTCCCGCTCCTTCTAGCACCTTGCCAAAAATCTTTCTAACAACTTTACCTCATCATCCTTCCCTCCTCTTTTCTACTCTGATGGTTCTGTAGCTATTTCTTCTACTGATAAAGCAGATCTCTTCGCACAGACTTTCTCCTCCAATTCCACCTTAGACGATTCCGGTGCTGTTCCTCCATCACTTCCCCCCTCTGACTTCCTCATGGCTGACATTAAAATTTCTTCAGTTGATGTATTTTCTGCCATTACTGGCCTCAGTACTAACAAGGCATATGGGCCTGATGGAGTCCCTCCTGTTGTTCTCAAAAACTGTGCTTCTGTGCTTACACCCTGCCTAGGCAAACTCTTTCGCCTTTGTCTGTCAATTTGTACCTTTCCTTCTTGCTGGAAGTTTGCTCTCATTCAGCCAGTCCCAAAGAAGGGTGACCACTCCCAACCCTCCAACTATCATCCAATTGCTTTAACGTCCTGTATTTCAAAAGTTTTCGAGTCAATTCTTAATAGAAAAATTTTAAGGCATCTTTCCTATCACAACCTTCTTTCCGATCGTCAGTATGGGTTCCGTCAGGGACGCTCCACTGGCGATCTTCTCACCTACCTTTCAGACTCCTGGTCATCCTCCTTTCGGGACTTTGGCGAAAGCTTTGCCATTGCACTTGACATCTCAAAGGCTTTCGATCGAGTCTGGCATAAATCTTTTATTTCCAAACTGCCCTCCTACGGTTTCTATCCTTCTATCTGTGCCTTCATCGCTAGCTTCCTTTCTGGTCGTTCTATAGCTGCTGTCGTAGACGGCCATCGTTCTTCTCCTAGATCTATCAACAGTGGTGTTCCTCAGGGCTCTGTCCTATCACCAACTCTCTTCCTTTTATTCATCAATGATCTTCTAAGCTGTACATCTAACCCTATCCACTCATACGCTGATGACTCCACCCTTCACCTTTCCATTCGGTTCCCGCAACGCCCATCTCAACAGTTACTTCAAGAAACAAGGGATGAGGCTATGGCACACCTAATGTCTGACTTGGCTCATATCTCTGACTGGGGTAAAAATAATATGGTTGTCTTTAATGCATCTAAGACTCAGTTCTTACACCTATCAACCCGACAAAATCTTCCACAGGTATACCCACTAATGTTTAATAATATTCAGATTAATCCTGCATCATCCTTGAACATGCTTGGGGTTTCATTTACTCGGGACTTATCTTGGAAAGATCATAATTTATTACATCTCTTGTAAAATCTGCTTCCAAGAGATTGGGTGTGCTAAGCCGACTCCGCTCTTTCTTTACCCCTGCACAATTGTTGACTCTATACAGGGGTTTTATCCGCCCCTGTGTGGAGTACTAACTTCATGTGTGGGGAGGCTCCCCACATACAGCTCTTCTCAATAGGGTGGAGTCAAAGGCTTTTCGTCTCATTAACTCTCCTCCTCTTACTGACTCCCTTCAACCTCTGTCTCTTCGCCGCACTGTTGCATCTTTATCTCTTTTCTATCGCTACTTTAATGGTCACTGCTCCTCTGAACTGTCTGCTTGCATTCCTCCACCTCTACGACGGGCGCGTAGCACCCGTCTGGCAGCAAACTCTCATCCCTTTTCTGTCCAACTCTCTAATGCAAGAGTTAACCGTTACTCCCAGTCTTTCATTTATGCAACAGGTCAGCTCTGGAACTGTCTCCCTCTGTCTGTGTTTCCTTCTGCCTATGATCTCCAGTCTTTCAAACGTAGTGTGTCCAGGCATCTCAAAATGATCGGATCTTGAATTTGGCTCTCTATTGTATTTTGTTTTTCTCTTGGAGGGAACTGTTACTGCGGGCTCATGGCCTTTGGTTCCTTCTTCCTCGCATAAAAAAAAAAAAAAAAAACGACATCTAAACACTTTTGTCATTCCTCCCAGCACCTTCCCTACTTCATTCATTCTAAACTTCACTTCTGCATTTATTCTTCCATCCACAGCAACATGTGACCCTAAATACTTAAAACACTCTACCTCCTCAAGCAACTCACCATTCAAAACTATATTCATCCTGCTACCATCTACCAACCTCGTACACTTCATCACTTTACTCTTATTCTCATTTACTTTCAATTTCCTCCTTTCACACACCTTCCAAACTCCTCTACCAACTGTCTCAATATCTCCTCTGAAGCTGCCACCACTGCAGTATCATCTGCAAACAGCAGCTGCTTCAGATTCCACTCTGCACCATCAACATTCACCAGACACAGACCTCCACCTAAAACTCTTGCATTAACCTCCTTTACAACACCACCCATATAAATATTAAACAACCAAGGCGACATCACACATCCCTGTTGCAGCCCTATTCTCATGGGAAACCAATCACTCACAGCATTTCCCACTCTTACACACGATCAACTATTTACATAAAAACTTTTCACACCTTTAGTAACTACCATCAAGTCCATACAATCTTAAAACAGTCCACAAAGCCTCCCTATCAGTTCTATCATAAGCTTTCACTAAATCCATGAATGCCCAAAACACATCCTTGCCTATCGCTAAATACTTTTCACATACTTGTTTCACAGCAAACACCTGATCCTCTCATCCCATCCCTCTCCTAAAGCCACACTGCTCATCACCAATCACTCTCTCTGTACCCTCTCTAACTCTCATAATTAACACTCTACCATACACCTTACCTACAACACTCAACAGCATTATACCCCTAAAGCTAGTATATTCATACTTATCACCCTTGCCTTTAAACAACGGGACCACACAAGCACTTGCCCAGTCAACTGGCATCATACCTTTCACAAAGCACACATTCAACAATCTTACTAACCAGTCAACAATAGTCACTCCACCACCCTTCAGGCATTCCACAGCACACCCATCCATACCTGCAGCTTTCCCTGTTTTCATCTTTACTGCCTTCTCCACTTCCTCCTTCGTCATCAAAGAATCATTCAACTCTCCCAACACATTTATCCCATGCACCCTTCCATCCGCCACAATCTCAGCCTCCCTTTCTCCTCTACAGTTAACAATCTTTCAAAATACTCTGCCCATCTCAAGTAGCATCTATCTCCGTTAACATCCTTCCATCCTCTGCTTTTACTCGTTCCTCCTTTCCAGACTCTCCCTTTCTCACCCTTTTTATCTCCTTCCAAAACATTTTCTTATTCTGTTGAAAGCTCTCAGTCAACCACCTACCCGACCTCTCATCTGCTACCACTTTAGCATCACGCACAGCCCTTCTCGCCCTATTTCTCTTTTCCATATACCTCTCACATGACACCTCATCCGTCCTCTGCAGCCACACTTCATATGCACGTCTCTTCTCAGCCACAGCCATAATTACTTCCTCGCACCACCATTCACTTCCTTTTTTTACACCACCACCCACAAGTCTCACACCACACACCTCTTTCGCATGCCCCACCACAGCACTCTTAAACAACTGCCAGTCCTCCCCCACACTGCCATTTTCCTGATCTTTCACTGCGTTCCACTCATCTTTCAATTTCTCCTGATACTATCTCATTTCATCTCTTTTATCCAACTCACTCACTTTCAAAACCTCCCTGCCACACCTAACTCTCCTAGTTCTCACCCATCTCTTACATACCCTTAACTTTCCCTCCACCAGGTAGTGGTCAGACATACCTCTACCCTCCCCTCTCAGAACTCTCACATCCAACAATCTTCCTATTACATTCCTGGACATAGCCACATAGTCCATCAATGCTCTATCAACAACCCTTCCACCCTCCTGTCTCACCCATGTAAACTTATAAATATCTTTCTTCTCAAACAGGGTATTTCCAATCACCATTTCTCGCTCAACGCACATCCCTATCATTCGTTCCCCATTTTCATTTCTTCCAGGCACACCATGCACACCAACTACACCTTCAACTGCTGCATTTTCCACTCTAGCATTCAGATCTCCTATCAATACCACTTTCACATTCGCTCCAAAACTCTGCAGACACTCATCAACATCATTCCAGAAAGACTTCCTCTCTTCTTCATCTCTTTCACTACCAGGCCCATATGCACTCACAAACACCCACAACTCACTTAAATTTCGCTTTCACTCACATCAGTCTCGATGACACTTCCTTCCATTCAATTACACCCTGTTGTACTTCGGGGCTCACTAACAAGGCCACACCTTCTCTTGCCCTTCCTCTATCAACACCTGACAATCTTCCATTCACACTGCCAAACATAGACTCACCCTTCTCTTTCATCTTCGTTTCACTCAAAGCTAACACATCCAACTTTCTTCTCACAAACATTCTCCCAGTCTCCTCCCTTTTACCCTCAATCGTACTACATTCACGCATATTCATAGACCCAATCTTCCGGGTACGGGGATAACTCCATCCCCCATCCCTTTCTCTGGCTTGTCTCTTTTTTAGGAACTAAAAAACAAAAGAGGGGGTCCCTTGTCCTCTCACCCCGCTCCTTTTAGTCGCTTTTTCCGACACGCAGGGAAAGCGGTGGCAGTATTGTTCCTAACACAACCTGACCGCAGAGTAGTAGTACCACCCCATAGTGCGGCCAGATTGTGTCATCATCATCATCATCATCATAATCATCATCATCATCATACTACTACTACTACTACTACTAATATAATAATAATAATAACAAAAATAATAATAATGATAATACAAACATTTACTACTGCGAATATGACACTTGCCTTTCTTTTAATTATTTCTCTGTCTTTCTGTCTGTCTGTCTGTCTGTCTGTCTATCTGTCTGTCTGTCTGTCTGTCTGTCTGTCTGTCTCTGTCTCTCTCTCTCTCTCTCTCTCTCTCTCATTAAAATTTTTCTCCCTCTTTCATATGCGATGCCGGAGCCTCCATGATTAACTACTTTCAGGTCCTTCCTCACTGATAACCATGATTAATGCTGCTCATTCAGCCACAGAATTGATGCTAAGGAACACACAAGACTTTCTTGCCAAAGTCAATCTTTTGGGCCAAGGCTGATTACTTCAGAATATTCAGCCACGTCTAAAAACCACGTCTAAAAACTCTGATATATATATATATATATATATATATATATATATATATATATATATATATATATATATATATATATATATATATATATATATATAGTAGTGTGTGTGTGTGTGTGTGTGTGTGTGTGTGTGTGTGACCTCAAACACAGTGTTCGCTAGGAATACTGGCATGACTTTCTCTAGCATATTAACGCACACACTCCTCAATATAAGGCTTGGTGGCTTGTTAATAGAGTTGTTCAGTCATGTGAGTCTCCTTCCCCTCCTCCCCACCACAATCCTGTGGACTATGCCAACAACCTAGTTGACAAATGGTCCACACAATGTCAGCTGACATCCCTGCCTTCCCACATCAAGGCTCACCGCTCGGCTGCTAGCGGAAACAGGCTAGCACATATTATTGAGGCTCGCTCCACTCCCTCTCTCCTCGATGATCACCCCATCACCGGTGATGAGTTGCGCCTTGCGCTATTGCAAGGCACGGCAACTGCCCCGGGTGATGACGGGATCACCTACACCACACTCAGACTAATCACTCAAGTCCCTGGCAATCCCCCTACTCTCACTGTTCAACATCAGCCTTTTCGAAGGTAGTCTGTCTGCAGACTGGACCCGTAGCACCATCATCCCCAGCCCTAAGCCTAATTCCTCTGATTTCCATCCCATTTCCCTAACTTCCTGCATCTGCAAAGTCCTCGAGAGAATTCTTTTAGCAATCTTCTTCAGGACCAGCTCTCTCCACATCTTTTTGGTTTCCTCCAAGGCAAAAGCACACAACATTACCTTGCAGAACTACTCACTCACTTCACATCCTCCTTCTGTACAGCCTTCACTGACTTCAAAGTTCCATTCAACATCGCAAACCGTGACTTCATCCTTGACGAACTAGTCCACCTGGGTGTCTCTGGCCACCTGTTCTGCTGGCTGGAAAGCTACCTGTCTCATCTTCACTCTCGGGTTCTATTTTGTGGGGCGGTTAGTGATAACCGACCCTTCAATCTTGGCGCACCTCAGGATGGGGTACTTAGCCCCTTTCTCTTCAGTGTTCTCATGAATAGACTCCTACGTCTTTTAGGTCCTATCCCTGACTCCTCTCTGATCCTAACCTATGCTGATGATATCTGCATCCACTCCCCTTCTACTGTCACTCTTCAACGTCTCCTAGTTAAGTTTGGCTAGGCTGCATTTGCTTGTAAACCAAACTGTTTACACGATCTCTCACTAGGCTTGCTTGCACAACCGTAGCCCTCCTCAGCTCTCATCTTGAGGTAGTGCAGGATTATACATATCTCGGAATTCCCGTCTCTTCCCTCTTTAACCCCTCACAGTATGTCTCCACTATCAGCACCCACTTTCACAGCAGACTTAAACTCCTTGGCACGCTCATTTGTGACTCACATGGGGTTAGCATCCCCGTCGCTCAATCACTTTACCTGTTATATATTCGTTCTCTTCTTGGTTATCATGCTAGTCCTCTCTCCCTTGTCCCCCCAGCACAATTCCGACCACTTGAAGTGGTACAAAATCAGGCGATGCATCTCATTCTTCATTGCCCCAAATCTGCCAGAGTAGTCAACATGCTCCATGAACTCAATGTGTCCCATCACTGACTGCATTCATATGCTTGAAGTCTGCTTTGCCACACAGTGTCTGACCACATTTCCGTCTCCTGCTTCATCCTTTTCCTCCCGACTGGTTGACATTCTCTTAGATTCCACTCACCTAGTCTGGATCCGGCATACTCATGTGCCAGGCCTGGCATCGTGGCTAAAACGAATTCGTTCATCACTCAGCTCTCTCCAGCTTTCTGGCCGTGATCCTGCCAATATCTGTGCTGATCTTGTCACTCCCATCTCTACTGACCCTTTGCCCCCTACCTGGACATGTACAACTCCTGCTGTGCATTATACACCTTCTGCCTCTGCTTCTGACCGTTTACCAATCCCTTCACAGCTCTCCATCACTGAAACCCTTACCTTCGTACAGGGGCGTACCTAGAGATTTGGGGGCCCGGGGAGCTAGGTTCTTTGCGGGGCCCTCCTCCAGGAGGGGGACCCCACAAAGAACCTATTTCCCCACATTCTCAAAACTTATCTAATATCTCAGCCAGGATTGTCGGGATGATAAATATATATATTTTTAAATATTCATAAAAACGCTTGTAAATTTTTAAGGCTTTTTTGGGCCCCCCGTCATTTGGGGGCCTGGGGGGCAGTTTCAAACAGCCCCCCCGCCCCTCCTTCAGGTACGCCACTGCCTCCGTAGCCCTCACCTACCCTTCCCATCCTATTCACGTCTACGCTGATCGTCCTGTCCTCGCTAATGGCCGGGCGGGAGCTACTTGCATTGCCTTTACTAACTCTGCTTCCCCCGTCTTCTCCACCTCCAACCACCTTCCCAACTGGGCCAGCAGTACCCAGTGTGAACTATCTGCTATATGCTCTGCCATTGACTTCCTTCTCTCTCTTCACCTACCAGGTCTCATCATCAGTGATTCCCAAGCTGCCCACGCCTTACTTCACAACCCCCCTCCCCATGCCCCTCTCGTCTCTTCGCCTCCCTCTACTCTCGCCTCCATCAGGCTCATGCTCTTGGTCTCAGGGTTTCTTTTATTTGGATCCCAGCCCATGTTGGTCATATCTGCCACGACCAGGCAGATCGCCTGGCCCGAGCTGCCTGCAACCTCCCCCAGCTGTCATCTGCCTCCGTGTCCACGACAATTGTCTGGAGAATCCTCCTTGAGGAGTCTAGGGAGGACCTAGCCCTGCGTACCGATGCTGAATGTCCCACTATTGTCACCATCCAGCATTATGACACCTACCGTGGTGTGAGACACCTATGGCAGGCACCCCACCCACACCAGCCGCTGTGATGTGGCCGTCGCCCGCATTCGCCTGGGGGTATCGCTCCCAATGGGAAATCACTGGACGACTGACAGCTAACAGGCCATGAAACTCTATCATAATCCAATGGATGAAGCATTATCCCATCATATCGCTAACTGCCCAGTTATTGCCCCCTTCAGACCCCATGGACTCTTGTTTTCTGCTTTGTGTACCTGCTTCACCACACATCTTGATGTACTTCAGGACATTCTCACCCTTCACCCCGACTTCCTTTCATTATAATGGCCTGGCACTTGGACAATGATGGGACATCTTGATATATATATATATATATATATATATATATATATATATATATATAGAGAGAGAGAGAGAGAGAGAGAGAGAGAGAGAGAGAGGTATATATACATATGTATATATATCATCATCTTCATCATCATCAGCCATTACAAGTCCACTGCTGAACAAAGGCCTCCCTCAACCTTATCCACGAATTCCTTGACTGAGACAGTCTTTGCCACGTTTTCCCTGCAAATTTCTCTATATCATCCCTCCACCACCTGTCTGGCCTTTTTCTGCTACGCTTACAATCACTTGGTGTCCTGTCAGTCAACCTCTTGCTCCATCGATTATCCCTTATTCTTGCTACATGGCCTGCCCACTTCCTTTTCTGTTATTTTATAACTTCTATAATATCTTTGACTTTAGTCTGCTCTCTCACCCATGTTGATCTTTTCTTTTCACTTAAAGATATTCCCAACATTGACCTTTTCATTGCTCAGTGAGAACGAATTAATTTATTTTCCATCGAGTTTGTCAGTTTCCAAGTCTCACAACCGTACGTCATAGCTAGAATTATACATTCGTTATATACTTTTCGTTTCATACAAACTGGCAAGCTACTTTTCATAATGTCCCTATGTTTACAGAAAGCTTTTCATCCAGTTGTAATGCGTCTTTTTATTTCGCTATCATTATCGTTCGTTAATTTTAGTATTTGTCCCAGGCAATTGTACTCCTTGACTTCTTCAAGAATTTCTCCACTTATTCTGACGATGCTCTTTGGTGTTTGAGGATTAAACATAACTTTAGTTTTACTCCTGTTCATCTTTAGCCCCGCTTTGAGACTTTCTCTGTTCAGGTCATTCAACATTTCTTGCAATGTCTCTGCTGTTTCTGAGATTAGGACAATGTCATCTGCAAATCTTAAATGGATTAGCTTTTCTCCATCTATGTTCACTCCTTTGTTTTCGTAGTCTAGCTTTCTGAAAATACCTTCTAGGCATGCTGTAAATAACTTTGGCGAAATTGTATCTCCCTGACGCACGCCCTTCTCAATCTTAATTTTCTCTGAATCCTTATATTATTTAACTGTAGCGGTTCCCTCTTCATAGATATTTTTGAGCAGTTTTACAATGTTCTCATTCACTCCTTGTTCTCGCAATGAATTTATAATTGCTCTGTGCTCCATTGAGTTGAAAGCCTTTTCGTATTCAACAAAACCCAAGCACAGTGGTTTATTATATTCTGTAGTTTTTTCAGTAGCTGATTTATTGTATGTAGATGATCAGAAATCGAGTATCCGCTTCGGAATCTTGCCTGTTCATGAGGTTGGTTTTCCTCCAAATTTGTAGTTATTCTGTTTGTAAGGACTTTAGTGAAGAGTTTGTAAATGACTGATAGCAAGCTATTGGGTCGATAGTCACTAAGGTCTTTTGAGTCACCTTTTTTGTAAAGTAAAATAACTATTGCATTACACCATGTTTTGGGAATTTTCTTCCTTTTAATACATTGAGTTTGTACTTGTACCCCTGCATCCAACAGTAAATCTGCTACTATTCCATTTTCTCCCGGAGCTTTCCATCTTTTCATATTTTTGAGAGAATTAATTACTTCGTCTGGTGTTACCTCAGGTATTTCACTTGTTAGCTGCTGGTACTGCTGTCTTTGATGAGTACAGTTCTTTTTAAAATTCTTCAACTCTCTTCAACATCTTATCTCTGCATTTAATGGCTTCACCGTTATTGTCTTTTAGTGATGTAATTTGTTGCTTTCCAAGTGCCATTTTACTTCGAACCTGTTTCAGACTTTAGCTTTTCATGATGGTTTCTTTGATTTGATCCATGTTTCTCTTTCTTTTTTCTTCTCGTTATCTTTTGTTGATAAGCTTATTTAATTCCGCTCGTTCTATTTCATCTTTCTTTGTTTTTACTTTCATATCCTTTCTCTTTTTTCATAACTCAAGTGTCTTTTCTGAGTACTTCTTGGCTTTGGATTTAATTATGTTTTCGTACTACCTCCACTGATTCTTTTAGCACTTTTGTTAGTCTGTCATTCAGATCATCAATGTCACATTCACCATTAGTGAGAGCCTGAAATCTGTTCCTTATTTCCAACTGAAAGGCTGCTTTGTTTTCATTGACTTTTATTGGGCATATCTTTTTATCTTTAATTATCTTTTTTTTTTTCACTTTTGAAACTAAATCTTGCTGTGCAACCCACCATTCTATGGTCAATTCCGATATTTACTTTGTTGATAACTGTGACATTTATGATCGTGTTATTCTTATTTGCTATAATGAAGTCGATTTCATTCTTTTTTTCTCCATTTGGGCTCCTCCAGGTCCACTTTCTCTCTGTTCTTTTGTGAATGAATGTGTTCATTATTGTCATGTTAAACATTTCTGCAAAGTTTACCAGCATTTCTTCTCTTTCGTTACTTTCTCCCACTCCAAATTTTCCCATACATGCTTCTCCATTTTTTGATTTTCCAACTTTTGCATTGAAGTCTCCCATGAGTATAGTATAGGTGGTCTTTTCCTCTTCCATAATCTGGGAGATGTCATCATGGAATATTTCAGGGCATATTTTTTGCACAGTCTGATTACACCCACTGCTGCTCTGTCAGATACACTGCTGAATTTAACAATGATATCTGCAAGACTTCTGTTAATTAGAAATCCTACACCACTAACTCTTTCATATATATATATATATATATATATATATATATATATATATGGGTGTGTATCTGTGTATAGGTACATGTACATATGTATATAGGTGTGTATCTGTGTATATGTGCATATATTTATGTATACAAGCCTGTATGTGTGTGGTGTGTGTGTTTGTGTGTGTGTGTGTGTGTGTGTGTGTGTGTGTGTGTGTGTGTGTGTGTGTGTGTCGTCCACACACACCAGTTGCATGTGCACGTATTGTCCTAGTGCTGGGATTTTGCATCAAGAGGTAATTTTATAAGAGATATCGTTTTATTTACTTTTTTTTTCTATCTACCTACCTGTGTATATGACTATGTATATGTATCTACTTAAGGTATTTATGTACATATATCTCTCCCTGTCTATGTATATATGAATATATCATATATATGTGCATGTTGCAAAATGTATATGTATGCACGCCTGTACACATACCCATATCCTTATAAATACATACCTATCCTGTACATGCCGTATGTCTACGGTTGCAAGTGCGTGAATATATACGTATATGTATAGATATATACGTACAGTATTTGTATGTGTGCATATGTGCCTCTCTCTGCATACGTATGTACATATGTGTGTATCTGTGTACCACTTTACTCATCTCAAACATGTAAAGATAATTACTGTAACAACTTTGTACCATGCACGTATCATTGTATGTTTTGGTTCATTATTGTGCTTGTAATGATATTTACTTCTATACCTTCAATGCCCTAAGATACTGATTTTGTTTTCCTAATGCACCCCTCTCTTCTTGGCCTTCAGGGACAATGTTCCCCAGAGTGTTGTGGCTTGTACTGAAAGGTAAATAAGGAACCTAATTTTAAAAAAAAAATGTGTAATCGCTCTTGTGTAATGATAATTACTGTAACAACTTTGTATCTTGTATGTATCATTGTATGTTTTTGTTCATCATTGTGCTTGTGATGATAATTATTTATATACCTTCTATGCCCTAAGATACCGATTTTGCTTTCCTCATGCACCCTTCTCTTCTTGGCCTTCAGGGACAATGTTCCCCAGACTGGTGGGACTTGTACTGAATGGTAAATAAAGAACCTAAATTTTAAAAAAATGTGTAATCGCTCTTGTGTCTACTTTTTCTATAATTAGTGGTTCTAGTATCATGAGATGGAATCTCCTCTATGAATTCGCTGTCGTAATTCCATTGAAATGAGGCATCAATATTATATTTTGTTTACTCATTGTATTTAATCCAAGCAACATATGTACGCAACGTTTTATCTTCCTCTCGTGTTCCTGAACTTGATTCTTCTGAATTCTCTACTCTCTGGCTTCGGCTTTCTTGTCATTCTCTGACTAAATGTATCTGCACTGTTTACTTATCCTCTAATTCTAGTGACTATCAAAAATTCTTCGACTATCTTACTTCTACAATGGAACACATTCTATCCATTTCTCCATTCTCCGAAATCTCCATTCTAGGAGATTTCGATGTTCACCACCACCTTTGGCTCTCCTCTCCTTTCATTGATCCACCTGGTAAACAAGCCTACATCTTTTCTATCCTTAATGACCTAGAGCAGCTTGTACAGCACCCTACCCGTATCCCTGACTGCCTGACGTCTTCCTTGCAACTAACCCTTCTGCTTACTCTGTTAATCTTTCCTCACCGTTGGGCTCCTCCGATCACAACCTTATTACCTTAACCTGTCCTATCGTTCCAGTAAGGCCTGTGGACCCTCCAAAGAAACGTCGTCTGTGGCACTTTGGAGCTGCAGATTGGGAGGCCCTCAGAGAGTACTTCTTTGATTTTCCATGGAATGATTATTGCTTCCATGGTCGGGAGCCATCTGAGTGTGCCTTGCACATTAAGGAGGTTATTCTCTCAGGCATGAAAGCATACATTACTTTCTCATATTCTTTGGCTAATGCAAGAAAGCCTTGGTTTAATCGTCCTTGTTCTAATACTGTCCGCAACAAGGAGAGGGCCTATAGAAGGTACAGGAGCCAATTCACCCCTGAATCACATCTTATTTATGTTTCTGCCCGGAATCGTGCTAAATCTGTTCTTCGCACTGTTAAAAATAATTTCATTCATACTAAGTGCTCTCAACTCTCCAACTCGAATTCTTCCTACTCCTTCTGGCACCTTGCCAGAAACCTTTCTAACAGCTTTACCTCATCATCGTTCCCTCCTCTTTTCTATTCTGATGGCTCTGTAGCTATTTCTTCTACAGATAAAGCAGAACTCTTCACCCAGACTTTCTCCTCCAACTCCACTTTAGACGATTGCAGTGCTGTTCCTCCATCACTTCCCCCCTCTGACTTCCTCATGGCTGACATTTAAATTTCTTCAGCTGATGTATATTCTGCCATCACTGGCCTCAATACTAACAAGGCACATGGGCCTGATGGAGTCCCTCCTGTTGTCCTCAAGAACTGTGCTTCTGTGCTTACACCCTGCCTAGGTAAACTCTTTTGCCTTTGTTAACTTGTACCTTTCCTTCTTGCTGGAAGTTTGCTCTCATTCAGACAGTCCCAAAGAAGGGTGACCGTTCCCAACCCTCTGACTATCGTCCAATTTCTTTAACATCCTGTGTTTCAAATGTTTTTGAGTCAATTCTTAACAGAAAAATTTTAAAGCATCCTTCCTATCACAACCATCTTTCTGATCGTCAATATGGGTTCCTTCAAGGATGCTCCACTGGCGATCTCCTCACCTACCTTTCAGACTCCTGGTCATCCTTCTTTCGGGACTTTGACGAAAGCTTTGCCATTCACTTGACATCTCAAAGGCTTTTAATGGAGTCTGGCATAAATCTTTAATTTCCAAACTGCCTTCTTACGGTTTCTATCCTTCTATCTCTGCCTTCATCTATAGCTTCCTTTCTGGTCGTTCTATAGCTGTTGTTGTAGACGGCCATAGTTCTCCTCCTAGATCTATTAACAATGGTGTTCCTCAGGGCTCTGTCCTACCACCAAACTCTCTTTCTTTTATTCATCAACGACCTCCTGAGCTTTACATCTAACCCTGTGCACTCGTACGCTGATGATTCCACCTTTCACCTCTCTATTCGATTTCTTCAACGTCCATCTCAGCAGTTACTTCAACAAACAAGGGATGAGGCTATGGCACACCTAATGTCTGACTTGGCTCGTATTCGTATCTCTGACTGGGGTAAAAATATTCTGGTTGTTTTTCATGCATCAAAAAACTCAGTTTTACACCTACCAACCCGACACAATCTTCCACAGGAATACCCTCTAAGGTTTAAAAATATCCAGCTCAATCCTGCATCATCCTTGAATATGCCTGGGGTTTCATTCACCCGGGACTTATCTTGGAAGTATCATATTGCATCTCTTGTCAAATCTGTTTCCAAGAGATTGGGTGTGCTAGGCCGACTCCGTACCTTCTTGACTGCACAATTGTTGACTTTATACACGTGTTTTATTCGCTCCTTTTTAGAGTACAACTTTCATGTATGGGGAGGCTCCCCACATACAGCTTCCCTTAATAGAGTGGAGTCAAAGGCTTTTCGTCTCGTTAACTTTCCTCCTCTCACTGACTCCCTTCAACCTCTGTCTCTTCTCTGCACTGTTGCATATTTATCTCTTTTCTACTGCTACTCCAATGGTCACTGCTCCTCTGAACTGTCTGCTTGCATTCCTCCACCTCTGCAATGGATGCATAACACCCGTCTAGCAATAAACTCTCATCCCATTTCTCTCCAGCTCTCTAATGCAAGAGTTAACCGTTACTCCCAACTTTTCATTTATGTAACAGGTCAACTCTGGAACTGTCTCCCTCTGTCTGTATTTCCTACTTTCTATAATCTCCAGTCTTTCAAACGCAGTGTGTCCAGGCATCTCGAAATGAACGGATCTTGAATTAGGCTCTCTTTTGTATTGTTTTTGTTTTTACTTGTAGAGAACAGTTTGCTGGCTACTGGCCTTTGGTTCCTTCTTTCTCGCATAAAAAAATAAATAAATAAATTGATAATTTTTCTTTTATGTAAAAGGTGGTAGTGAATGATTTTTTGGTCTCTGTGAATTTCATTTTTAACTCAATCATTCCAGTAACTGGTATTTCCCTACCGTCCACTGTGTATAAATTTATCTGAATTTTCCACAAGCGCCACTTTTCTTCTATTTTTAAAGATTCTTTCTAACTTACCTTGCGTTTAATAACGCAAAATAAGATAGAAAGAATTTTCACTGGTGATCCTGAATGGAAAAATAATGAAATCTCTTTCTCTTCACATGAATCAGAGACCAAAATGCTTTCATTTCCAAAGATACTTCCTATGTTGACTATTTGTTTATTTGAGTGTTTAATGAGTTATCGTCGTTTTTGCTGGTACGACCTTCCCCCGACCTATAGATAGATACCAACTTCTCTATTGTTTTACAATCTGAGGTCCAGTGACCGGAAGTTTTGTGGTGCCTTCAATACGGTTCAAACCCTTTTGTCTTATGCCTCTCCTCGTTATTCTTAATGTAACACTCAGATTTTGTGTGACCAGGATTTACGCAATAATAACAAAGCATGTTACTTGAGTTGAACCTACAAGGTGATCTTCCATGTGCCGACCGATGTCTACTGGGTGTTAGGCTATACTTTTGTACCGTCCTGTTCCCTGGTGTGCGGGAACAAGTCCTTGAGCTAACTTGACTGTGTATTTGTGTACTGGACGAGATTGTCTCTAGTCCTTGTCAGGACTTATTTATCCCTGCTACAATTTCTGGCACACTGATCCCTGTCCTGTTGACCTGTGATGTGTCAAGTATGCCAGCTTTGCTGCAGTTTAATTCCACCTCATAAATGAAATCAAATAAACACATCCATGGATTATATGGGATGGTTTTTGGCGATTTTTAACACCCTGTCAGGAAATTTGCATAGGGCTGATATGTACCCAATAATGTCAACGAGATGCACTGGTGACGTGTTACCATCATGTGTGACCCAGTTTGAGTTTTCTAGGCTAGATAACAAGGTTTTCTTAATAGTGAAAATATCTGCTGTTATTTCCCCTGTGTTCACCTTAGTAGGTCTACGATTTTGTGTAATTCTGGGGTTATACCACTAAGAAAATTCCTGCCTCCAGAGAATTTCCTGAGAAATTCTGTCTTAAATTGCTCAAATGTTGAAGCTTTCAACAGCTTGTCTGACTTGAGCAAATTGCCAGATGGGCATCATTCTTGGTTTATTCCAGCTGAAAATAAGAGCTATTTTTCCTTTCTCATCTGTAATGTGTTTCCTAATGAAATATTGCTGACACTGTTCAGTAAGTGTGTTTATGTCAACCTTGTCTTTATCAGTATCAGAGAATTTTGGGAGTTCATTGTCTTCATGAAAAATATACACTGGAAGTGGAGTATTACTGGAATTTTGTGGAGAAGGTACTACTCTGGTGCCTGCTGCATCTGAGTTAGTCATCTTTACAATGTCTTCCTTGCAATCGTCATTTACAGGAAATTTATATGCTTTTCCTGACCTTAATATTCTATGGTCTAAGTTATAGTAAATTGGAGGTAAATTTTAATAAAGTTCACTATCTACACTTGAAATTCTTACCAAGTGTCATCATTATTTACTTCAGCATAAATTGCATCTGTTTCCTGTTCTTTATATACAGTAGTGTATGTTTTGTTTCCTGACTCTGGTTTTCTGCTTGTTCTTGTGTCTCTGATGGTGCTTCGGAATTTATATTTTGTTGATCGTTTCTGGCTTTTGTGTCAGGGTATTTGTCACAGCTACTGCTGAGCCTTCAGGCACTAATTTTGGTACTTTGCTTAGCATAGTGGGATTACAGACTAAATTGCAATCTACATTTCTCGTGATTGCTCATAAAATTAAAGTCATAAAACACATATGTCAGTGTAAATTGTGTAGCTGTCTCTCACTGAGTAGTTGGTAATATTTATGTTGATGAGTATATACATATATAATTGCTTGGTTCGTTAACTAAGTGTTAGTATATTACTGATAGTTATGTAAGTGGTAAAGTGTTAACTAATACAACCTTGGTTAGACTAAATCAACTCACTAGAGCAGCAGAGGAGATACAATCGTGGTGTGAGGTGTGGTGAGGGAGATGTTATTGTTTAAGACCAACACGTCAGCATCGTTTGGTCATCACATCTGGAGTCAAGACACTCGCTCGCCTCTCCCTGGTGGTGATGGTGGTGGTGGGGGTAGTGGTGGGGTGGTGATGATGGTGGTGGGGTAGTGGAGATGATGGTGATGGGGATCATGGTGGGGTTGTGGAGTAGGTGGTGGAGGTTCAGCTTTGCTGTGCTTTATTCAGGTGTCACTTCAATATCTTTCTTTGTTTCTTCTTCTTGTATGTTTGATTTTCTTTACTTGTTGAGATTAACTTGTAGGCTTGTAGAGTCGTTGATAGACATATTATATCGCTGCTATTATTTCTCGTAATCGTGGAGTTGTGGTTGAGGTGGTTGGGTGCAATTAAGGACGAAGTTAAGGTGCGTAGATGCTCCGCCAGCTCTTGCTGTCTGCTTTGCTTGTTTGTTTTTTTGTTTGTTTTTGTTACTTGAGATTGCATGAAATCTCCCAATTGAGTGCAATCGGTTCGTTTACCACTGTAGTTTACCACTGTAGTGGTTTAGGAGAGTAGTCTGCTGCGTATAAACTCGTTAGGCGCGGTTTGATTGTAATCGTAGACTATTTTGATTGTAATTTGTATGTTGGTTGTCGATGTAAGTAGTTTTTCGTTGTATAAACTTGTAAGGCGTGGTTTGACTGTACTCATTTCGTTTTTACCGCTAGCCACCAATGTAAGTAGACGTAGCCGAGGAGTGTAATTATACAGAGAGGATTATCTGGTTGTATCGTCAATGGGAGTGACACCAGAAGAGAGTGTAATGGTTAGTCACTGTAGGTGATGTAAGGGTAGGCCTTCCCTCTTCCGTTATTCTGTTTGTATTTTAAGTGGGGTGATGAAATAGGCAGATTTGGGTAGATGGAGTATTGTGAGACAGTTATATGAATAAAACGTAAAAGCTTGGCGTGACCCGTATAGCCTATGGTTAGTAGCAGTTTGTGCTAGCTGCAGTCCTCCTACTTTACTTTCACTCTACTCCCTATCGCTCTCTGGGAATCTCTCCCGCTCTCTGATGATCTCTCTCTTGTTCTCTTCTTCTCTAACTAACTTTTCTACATGTGATATCGGACTTATATCCCCCTCTAGCTTCCGGCTGAAGTGTGTGGGCATACATGTGCATACGTTTGTGCATGTGTATGTGTCGGGCATGTGTCCTGCACATGAACAAGGGTGTTTGGCATTCTTGATTAGTTTAGGTAAAAGGGATGTGTAGTTGTCTCTTCCTGGAGAACTCAGGCATAACTACCTGTTTTACATAATCTAATACAATAGCAGTAGCCGTGTGTGTGTGTATTTTGGGCAGCCAAAACTACACATTCAAAGCACACCAAAATTGGCACAAAAACCGCAAAAAAATCGCTGACCTGAAAAAACTTGGTCCCATCACGATTGAAAAACTTTTACTATATTTAATGAGCGATCAAAGTTTGACCAATAAACGCCGCTCCTAGCGCCCAGTTGGTTGCCGTGGCCGAGTGGTTCATATCTCGGACTTGAGTTCAGACAACTTGGGTTCCATTTCCCGAAGTTGCAAGTAACACGATCAATTGGTTAGCTGCAAAAAATCCAAGTGGCAATGTTAGACTAGAACAGCACATAAACGGACCATCATGGGCCCATCGATGTCGCCTGGACGGCCGATAGTGATAACATTAGACTAGAACAGCACATAAATGTGACTCAGATTACCTGAAATGATTGCAACGGCTGCGCGAAGCACGAGGAAACGAGTGAGAAGTACGAGAAAGCGAGCACACAGTGCGAGAGCCCTCTGCAGGAGCAAGTGCGACAGGGCCTAAAGAGCCCACGAGCACTTATGTTCCCTATAACTATATAGTTACATACTATAGTTACATATAGTATTGTGTTTTATTATGCCTACAACCCCATTGGTGCTACAATATGCACACGTGGAAGAGGCGGCTGGGCATTTTTGTGGAGAGTCATACGTCTTTGCAGAGAGAGAGAGAGAGAGAGAGAGAGAGAGAGAGAGAGAGAGAATACTGCAGTATGATAATATGTTCCAAAACCCTACTATCGGGCAGCTGAGAAACCATCATTACCACCACTACAGCTACCACCACCATCACCATAATCACAGCTAACACCATCACCACCACCATCATCGTCATTGCTAACATCACCATCTTTGTCATAGCAACCACCAACATCGTCATCACAGCTACCACTACCACCACCATAAATGCTACCACCACCACCACCACCATCACCATCATCACCATCACACCTAACACGATTACCACCACCATCATCACCACCAGTACAATTATCTCTTTCACAATAGCTACTATCATTTTCTGATAATTAAAACTGTTCGTAGCATCAGTAAATTAATAGACATTGTAGCGTAGATGTACTACTGGCCACAAGTATTCTTACACACCTCAGATTTGCCTCTCCCAGATTTCATCTGATAACACTGATTACATGTCCAGATGTACGATGTCCTATGTTCCCCGCCTTAAGAATGAAAGAAATGCATTCGGAAGCCGAATGCTAATCGCCAGCCAGAATATGCTGTTGGCCAAGTCCAAGATTAAGGCCATATCTTGATACCCTGAGGGTTTCATGTTGATAGGTCAAGCCGTGCATGAGATATAATGATGCTAAAGGCGGGCGATAAATACTAGTAGATCTTTGGCAGCCATTATGGTGACCTTGACCTTGACCACGGGTGCCCCTTTTCGAACTCTACCAAGATTTTGGCCAAATCTTGCTACCCTGAAAGTTTCATGTTGATAGCTCAAGCCGTTCTTGAGATATAATGGGAATACACACACACACACACACACACACACACACACACACACACACACACACACACACACACACACACACACACACACACACACACACACACACACACACACACACACACACACACACACACACACACACAGAGGCAGGCAAAAACATTATTGATCCGCCTACTAAAGGTGGGCAATAATAAACACTGGTTGTACTAAGACCTCAGAAGTTGATCACCTGCATTAAGAGACAGAAACGTCTCCAGTCAAGGCTCATATAAAGGTAATAGGTTCACACATCACTGCATCAGTACATGTAGTACACAAACTACTGCACCATCTCAGGACTCACCCTACCCATTTACAGGCGAGGACAAAACGAACGCAGACTCTGCCTAAGCTCCGGTGCACAAGAACTGGGTCATTTCTGGGTGATGAGTAACAGTTGGAAGAGTGAGAGAATGGAATGAATGGGGGCAAGTGAGGGAGTAAGTTTTTGGGATAAGGCAGCGTTTTTGTTCCTTGTGTCTGCAGCTGTACTTCTATTACCTTATCCCTATCCAAATATATATATATATATATATATATATATATATATATATATATATATATATATATATATATATATATATATATATATATATATATATATATATATATATATATAATGAACAATAGAACAACACTAAAGAGAGTGTCTCAGAAACATCCCTCTTCCTCCACCCAACAGTACACTTCACAAATGCAGTAAATGTATAGTCTAATAAAATAATCACCATGGTCCTCCAAAACCTCCAACCGAAAAAGCCCAACCAGGCATCCATCCCTCACAAACTACCTTACCCAGGGAGACAAGAGTTCACCTAGTCAGAGTTACAGCCATCACTCCTCTATGTACCAGCACAAAATACACTTCACCAATAATCCACTATGCCACTCTACATTGCAACCACCCACACCACAATACATTTACTTAGGCCATGCACCATTCTATCGCAAAACTGACAATCCATCAATATAACCTCAACAAATTGTGTCAAAGAGCAACTGGTTCAAATTGCTAGTATTCTGCAGTCCACCTGGACCAGGTGAAATGAGATCTGGGTTGGAGCAATAACAACGAAAAGACAACAGCAACAAAGGCCACAAAAAAGATGCATGATTAATTTAGGTCTTACATGACATCCTTTTTATGTTTCTTTTAACTATCGAACACTAGATTTCATGCAGATTCTGGGAGGCCTGCTATTGTTAAATGGGTTAGGAAAATTTAGGTGTAACCCCTCCAGGTCTGTAAATTATTAACTATTTCATCCTGGCGAAGTGGTTCCGGAAAGAGCAGGAAATATGCATAAAAATGTACACTATTTATGTTAAAGATACCACGTGCATCAAACATTCAGTAACAACCATAAGAGTCTACAGTAAGTATCTTTACTGGATCATAGACTGTTCTGTTGATTTTTTGCATACAGCATTTAATTATTAGAGCTGCCTACTCTAAGGTAAAATTATTATTTAAAAAAAAAAAAAAAGTGGCTGATCCTGAGAAAATACGTCACTATATTCAAGAGGTTTTTCCAGTTCACCTACTTAGACCTTTTACTAAAAGGATTATAGTCTTTCCTTCTGTTAATAACAATTCCCTCCGTACTAAATGCACTGAACTCTCCAACTCGAATTCTTTCCTCTCCTTCTGGAAGCTTGCCAAAAACCTTTCTAACAACTTTACCTCATCATCCTTCCTCTTTTCCATACTGATGGCTCTGTGGCTGATAAAGCAGAACTCTTCACTCAGACTTTCTCCTCCAGTTCCACCTTAGACGATTCCGACACTGTCCCCTCATTACTTCCCCCCTCTGACTTCCTCATGGCTAACATCAGAATTTCTTCAGTTGATGTATTCTCTGCCATCACTGGCCTCAGTACTAAGAAGGTATATGGGCCTGATGGGGTCCCTCCTGTTGTCCTCAAGAACTGTGCTTCTGTGTTTACACCTTGCTTAGGTAAACTCTTTCGCCTTTGTCAATCAACTTGTACCTTTTCTTCTTGCTGGAAGTTTGCTCTCATTCAGCCTGACTCAAAGAAAGGTGACCATTCCTAACTCTGAAAATATTGCCCAATAGCTTTAACATCTTGTTTTTCAAAAGTTTTTGAGTCTCTTCTTAAAAAAAAACTTTAAAGCATCTTTCCTGTCACAACCTGCTTTCCGATCGTTAATATGGGTTCCGCCAGGGACGCTCCACTGGCGATCTTCTCACCTACCTTTCAGACTCCTGGTCATCCTCCTTTCGGAACTTTGCCATTGCACTTGAGATCTCAAATGCTTTCGATCGACACTGGCATAAATCTTTAATTTCCAAATTGCCCTCTTACGGTTTCTATCCTTCTATCTGTGCCTTTATCTCTAGCTTCCTTTCTGGTCATTCTATAGCCGCTGCTGTAGAAGCCCATCGATCTTCTCCTAAATCTATCAATAATGGTGTTCGACAGAGCTTTGTCCTATCACCAACTCTCTTTTGTTCATCAGTGACCTTCGAAGCTGTACATCTAACCCTATCCACTCAAATGCTGATGACTCCACCCTTAATCTTTCCATTCGCATCCCACAGCGTCCATCTCAGCAGGCTAAGGCTATGGCACACCTAATGTCTGACTTGGCTCATATCTCTGATTGGGGCAAAAGTAATCTTGTTTTTAATGCAGCAAAGACTCAGTTCTTACACCTATGAACCCAACAATATCTTCCACAGGAGTACCTTCTAATTTTTAACAAAATCCAGCTTAATCCTGCATCATCTTTAAATATACTTGGGGTTTGATTCTCTTGGGATTTATTTTGGAAAGAACCTATTACCTATTTCGTAAATTTTGCTTCCAAGAGATTTAGGTGTGCAAAGCCGACTTCGTGCCTTTTTTACCCCTGCACAGTTGTTGACACTATACACGGGCTTTATTCGCCCTTGTGTAGAGTACAGCTCTCGTGTGTGGGAAGGCTTCCCACACACTGCTCTTCTCAACAAGGTGGAGTAAAGGGCTTTTCGTCTTATCAGCTCTCCTCCTTTTGCTAGCTCCCTTCAGCCCCTGTACCTTTGCCTTACTGTTGCATCTTTATCTCTTCTCAGTCGCTACTTCAATGGTCATTGCATGTCTGAACTGTCTGCTTGCATCCCTTTTCTGTCCAACTCTCTAATGCAAGAGTTAACCGTTACACCCAGTCCTTCATGTATGCAAGAGGTCAACTCTGGAACTGTCTCCCTCTTTGTATTTCCTACTGCCTATGATCTCCAGTCTTTCAAACGCAGTTTGTCCAGGTATCTCGAAAAGAACAGTTCTTGAATTTGGCTCTAGCATCGTTTTTTTTTTTTTTTCTTGGAGGGAGCAGTTTAAAGGGTTCTTTCCTTTGGCTGCATAAAACAAAATAAATAAATAAATATAATCAATTGGGAGTAGCAAGACAAACAAACAGCGTGACTGTCCTGAAGGAGTTAGGAGAGACCATTTTATACCCCAACACAACTATAGTGTCTTTCTAGAATATATATATATATATATATATATATATATATATATATATATATATATATATATATATATATATATATATATATATATATATATATATATATATATATATATATATATATATAGGTTGAATTATATTTAACCCTGTCACTTGAATTTCGTTCTCAATAACTGTAGATGATTTTGAGCGGTCATAAAACGCTATACTATGTATAAACGTTATACATACCGTTTATCTCTGTGAAAGTGTTTGAGGAACGCCTGTCGATTTTATTTAGGAAAAAATAAATAAATTCTTCCACTTATACTGATCACTCCACTCACTCTGATCTTCCTATACGGGGCTGTTTTATCTCAGTACATTGGACTGTGGACACAGAGTAACAGGCTTACTTCAGAGGTCCACTGATCCACTTACCACACACCAGCACAAACCTGGACACTTTGGCTTATCGCCCGCAGCCCTCACACCACTATGGGAAATACTCTAAGATGGCTTGGTCATGTGGAGAGGTTGGAGAATGAGATATTGCCGAGAAGATTGTACGTAACCAAGGTGGAGGAGAAGGGGGAGCCCATGGAAGAGGTGTGGGAATGGAGTGGAGAGATATATAACAGTAGGTGGTGTGAGTAGGAGGAAGGACAGTCAAATGTTAAAAGACAGGGCGGCTATGAGGAAACTTGTTTGTGGCCACTCCTTACGGGACAAAGGCATGAAGCAATAGAGAAAACTGTCATCAGCATAAGGGTGTCTCTTGTGCCTCATCATTACCAGTCTATCTCTGTTAATGTTCTTGTCTCTCATATTTATAAAAACCATGTGAGTTTTAGCCAACTTAGGAGAGATATCGAGACGGGAGAAATTATCTAGAACACTCTAATACTTCTTCACTCTCATCAAGTTCTAGATTTAATAGTAACGTCTTGTAGCTGTAAGATTAAAAAAAAAATTGTATTATCTAGTATCTAGAATAATAAGACAACATGATATACAATATAATTTGCCAAGGAAGAGGTGCTAGAATGCCTCCTAAGCTACCCAGAACGCTGACTGTGAACACTTACCACCCATCATCTCATTTGTGGTACGTTAATCCAGATATGTCACTCCTGTCTAGTATCATGCTATTAGATACAAGACCCAGATTATTGTTCTATTTTCACTTACATCTAGGAGTTCTGTAGCAGGAAAAGCCATTGCTGCGGCTATACGCCCTTCCATCGTACATTGCGACTAGCATCGTATTCTAGCTTATTAATAGTCACAAGTCAACGGTCTAGAGGAAGTGATGGTAATTTTAGGCAAAGTTAGGGTAAGGAAGAGTATACCTACGTGTCACATCTGCTAAATATGGAGGAAGCCTAATACGTTGGTTGTTAATTCAAACCTTTATACTCTTCCCTACAACTGCCATGATCGAACTAACGATCTGTTACGTCCCAGTCCCCACACTGCCACAGGCTCCAACAGCAGTAGTACTGTACAGGAAGGACGTTGCCCAGCAAGTTGTTCTTCCTATGGTCAGCCTTTTGGTGTGCAGTACAAAAGATCAGCTAAGGCGAAAATAAACACTGGCTCCTTAAAGTTCACACTCTTTATTTTCCAAATAATTCCACTTAATTCTTTCCAACTTCACTGTTCTCAAAAGCACTGGAGCTATACACACTTTACTAACTTCTTACACTTAATGCTTAACACTTCACAGTTATTACACTTAATGCTTGACAACACTTCACAGTTAGTACACTTAATGCTTGCTAACATTTCACTTATTACACAAGTACCGAAAATAATCTTCACTGACAGTAATTACACTTAATACAACTCTTCACAAGCTTCACTACCAGCAGTGCACTGATACTGCACTACACCAAAACCGACTGCACTTTACTCAAACTGACTTGACACCTCACTAAACTTGTATTTTTTTTTTTTTTTTTTTCTGGCCTATCAACCATTGGGGCCGAAGCCCCTGGTTATTAAGGCCATGTATATATATATATATATATATATATATATATATATATATATATATATATATATATATATATATATATATATATATATATATATATATATACATTTAAATATATATACATATATATACAAACATATATATATACACACAAACACACACACACATACACACACTTCCATGCATACATACAGACACATTTTCATGCAAACGTACATATATATATAATAATTTTAATCTTATTTATTTATTTTTTTGTATTTTTATTTTTTTTAATTTTTTCTTGGTTTTATATTTTTAATACCTTATAATATAAAGACAAACTAATCTAAAGACCCTAAAACTAATCACCTAACAGACAAATCGCTAACCTATACTAAATCCTACGGAGACAAATAGCTAGACCTACACTAATGGTAAAAATACCTCGACTAACAGAACACCATCGACTGCAGATATGTAATGCCTTTCTACATGACATACCTGCACTCATCACCTGGTGACTGTCAGTCGAGGCACAACCTAATATAGGGGACATCTATATATGAAAGGGAACCAGACGAGTCAGGAACATTTCCATATACGTCAGCTGTCGTCCCTAATTAGAACAACTTAAGCAAGATAATATAATGTATTTACATAATTTGTACAAAAAGTGAAGAACCTCGCCCAGCAGACCACCATCGACTGCAAGTGCCCAATACCTTCCTATATTGCACACTTGCACTCATCAGCTGGTGACTGTCAGGCGAGGAACTTGGCTTAATGTAGGGGACATCTATATTAGAAATAGATCGGTGGGAGGAGGAACTATTTAAAATATGTCAACTGTCAACCCTAATTGATATTACAATATATACATATTTACTGTTCATAAAAACCATAACCACGCAGTAAAAAAGTCACATCACTCTGATCAGTCCGGTCTCTCTCAAGAAAGCCATCAATTTATCAGTCATAACAATGTCCCCATCACCCAGGATGGTGGAAAGGGTGAAGGGGACGTCTACTGCGCCGCAGTAATTTATAAGTGAAGCACGTTCACGAATAAATCGCCGACAGCGCAGGATGATATGACTAATAGATAACACCGCATTACAGATGTCACAGTGCGGTGGGAAGCGTCTTTCCATATATGGTTTTATGTGGGTTAAAATGGTGGCATTAAGTCGTAACCGTGCCAACACTTTTTCTTCTAGGCGACTGGGACGGTTGGCAGTGTCCCAGTCGCCCAGGTACGGCTTACAAGTTGGAATATTTAGTCTGGTCCACTGACCTTGCCACAGAAGATTTATTGATTTCTTTCCGAGAGATAGACTCGACCGTAGATCACGAGGAACGTCCCAAGTCTCCTCGAGCTCCACAGCCGATTTTTGCAAGTAAGTCAGCCTGCTCATTGCCGTAGATACGACAATGACCAGGCACCCAGATCAGCGTGAATGACTTGTTGCATGAATGCAACTTATTAACGATGCGGCCCTGGATCTCATGAGAGTCCGTAGTGCAAGATGCAATTGCCTGAAGGGCTGATTTTGAATCTGAAAATATGACAAATGACTCATGCCTAGAATTGAGAGCATAGTCTATGGCTTTGTCAATAGCAAAAAGTTCTGAAGTAAACACAGATGTATGAGTCGGCAACCAATACCTGAGGGCACATTCAGTCGACCACACACTTGCACCCACACATTCACTCGACTTGGAGCCGTCGGTGTACAATTGATGGGACCCCAAGTGACGAACAATGATGTTACGAAACAAGTGGTGGACCTCCGCCTCCGGCGCCTTGGCCTTTGGTGCTGGGAGCCATGTAACATCGACTGTAAAGCCGGGTGGCTCCCAAGGCGCTATATTTTTAAGCACCAACTTGTCACAGTCACTGGGGTCCACATCAAGCTCCTGAGTCAGTAAGTGGAGGCGAGCGGCAAGTGGCCGACGCACCCCCCGCAGAAGGTGGTGGTATTGACGCAGGGGGGTACAGGCCACATTGCCGATATTACTTTTCCTTAGCGTCCTTATACCGTAGGACAAGGCCAGGTGGTCACGGCGAATACGGAGGGGAGGCACATTCGCCTCCACTTCCATACGAGTCACACGGGTACACCGGACGGCTCCAAGACACATTCGCAAACATTTATTCTGTAACACATCCAATCCTTTCAGAGTGGCATCGGATGCCGAGCCATACACCTGTGCGCCATAGTCTAGCTTCGATCGAATAAGGGACTTATACACCATTAATAAAGATTTTCTGTCGGCACCCCAGGTAGTACCCGCTAGGTACTTGAGGACATTTAATGGTTTATCACAACGAGCAAGCAAAGTATTAACGTGAAGTTTAAAATTCATTCTACGATCAAAATGTAATCCTAAAAATTTTACAGAGTTTTGAAAAGGTACCGCCTGATTATCCAGAGTTAAGCACAAATTAGGTACCTTACGATTAGTGAAAACTATAGCGGCACACTTCCGGACAGAAAACTTAAATCCCCACTGCAAGGCCCATTGGTGGACGGAGTCAAGGGCTGCTTGAATCCGCCCAGCCGAAAATTGTGCATTACGGGAAGAGTGCCATATTGCACAATCGTCAGCGCAGAGCGAGTATTTAAGATTCCTCGGGATGGGAGCTGATGACAGAATATCATTGATCATAATACTAAATAAAGTAGGACTAAGCACACTTCCCTGTGGCACCCCGTTTTCCTGGATAAATATATCCGATGTTACGTTACGAGGCAATTTGACAGAGAAAGTTCTGTCCCTTAAGAAATTTGAAATAAAAATAGGCAAATTTCCTCTTAAACCATAAGCATAGAGCTTCATTAGTATACCGTGTCGCCAGGTCATGTCATAGGCTTTATGGATGTCCAAGAACACCCCTATCATGAATTCTTTATTGGCAAATGCCTCTGCAATACAATGCTCCAAATTCATTAAATGATCTAGTGAACTTCTGTATTTACGGAAGCCACATTGTTGATCATTTAACAAATTCTTCGACTCTAAAACAAAAAGAAGCCTATTGTTAACCATACGTTCCATGACCTTACATAGACAAGAAGTCAACACAATAGGACAAAATGAAGTGGGATTCATAAGATGACCAGCCTCTTTGGGTATCGGTATGACGTGCGCAAAGTGCCATGAGTTTGGGAATGTTCGAGACGCCCAAATCTCATTGTACAATGCTAACATCTTAATCAGGTTGTCCTGATTAAGATGCTGGATCATACCGTACGTGATGGTGTCTGGTCCAGGGCTGGTGTCTTTACAGGATTTAAGGGCAATGACCAGTTCATCTAGCGTAAACTCTTGGTTGTACGGGGAGTTTACGTCTTCTGTGGCAAAGTCTAATATCTGTAGCTCAGCCATGCGTTTATGATGTTGGAAACGCGGATCATAATTGGCTGAGCTACTTACATGAGAAAAACTCCTGGCGAGGATGTTAGCAACATCCACGGGCTCGTCATAGGTGGTGTTATTCACCTGCAAGGTGGTGACAGGAAAGTATGGGCGTTTATTATTTAATAATCTTATAGTGGACCAGACTTTACGTAATGGTGTTGTACGAGTCACCGTGGACACAAAGGACCGCCAGGAGTCACGTTTGGCCCTTCTTATTATTCTCCTTGCCTCAGCCCGTGCCTGTTTGTATACAATAAAAATTTTTTCAGTGGGCTGACTATCAAAAATCCTGTATCTCCTATTGCGTTTTCTTAATGCTTGTCGGCAATCCGGCGTCCACCAATGTGCTCTATGCTTCGCATGAACTGTAGAAGTCTTGGGAATAGCAGCCTCAGCTGCGTGTAATATGGATTGGGTTATATTTTCGACCTTAATATCTATGGTCTCCCCAGATATATCTAAATTGGCAGTCCTTGAGAAGGATCCCCAATCTGCTTTCTTATAGTTAAATTTTGGAGGTGGAGGGTCCAAAATGATGTCGCGTGTATAAGAAAGACAGATGGGTAAATGATCACTTCCCAAGGAGTCGTCGTAGGGGTCCCATGAGAGATCTTGATGTATACCAGGGGAGGCCAAAGATAAGTCAATGGCCGAAAAGTTACCAGTACGATCATCTACACAAGTCGCTCTACCATCGTTCAGAGGACAGAGGTTGGACTGTAGTATTAGGTCGGCTACTTGCTCCCCACGACCATCAATCCTCAAGCTACCCCATTGATAGTGATGGGCGTTAAAATCACCCAACACTAACTTATTTCCAGGCAGATGTTCCACTAGTGAATTTAAAGCATCACTATCAATGGGACCATGTGGAGGACAGTACAGAGAGCAAATAGACAGATACGTGTTATTAAATTTTACTCTGCACGCGACAGCTTCCAGAGTAGAATTTAGGATCACTTCCGTTTGTGGGTGTGATTTGTGTGTGTAAATGGCAACTCCGTGACCTTCATATCTTCTATACGAGTGATAGTGTTTGAACTGTGGAGGATCAGGACGATCCTCCAGGCGCGTCTCCTGTAAACAAACAACATCTCGCCTGTGTATAGAAAGCAAGATTGCTATATTGTGTAACTTATTCCCAATACTTCTACAATTCCACTGTAGTATAGTGAATGCGGCGGTTTAAGATTTACGAGGGGGGCCAGTGTGTTTAGTTTTTTTATGCCGCCCGCCACCAGGCGAGTGGCTACCGGGGGACCTTTCCCGGTGCTTACTCGTGGAGATCTCCATATTCTCATCAATAACAAGGCTCCCAGAATCCACCGAGGAAGAGCTATTCTTTCTCTCCCTCGCTGGACCAGGAGCGGGAAGGACATGAGGACGTGACTGTTTGGTGAGGGTGGTCAAGTTAATTTTATCTGACTTGTCAGGCTTCTGTTTTGACCGCACTGACTGCGAAGGAGCAGCGGCAGGAGGCTTAGAATGAGATGTAGGGCGTGGGGCATGTGGAGCGAATGTTAGGTCAGTCTGTGTCTCAACGGTGCACATCACGGGACGGGACACAACCGCCGATGCATAGGAGATATTAGGCTTGGGAGTTGCATGCAACTCCTTCACCTTCTTCCTAGCATCGTAGAAGGAAATGCCCTGTGTTGCTTTTACCGTGCAGACCTCCTTCTCCTCCTTCCACTTGGGACAAGCCCTCGAGGAAGTGGAGTGAACATCCTTGCAGTGAAAGCAGCACTCGGTCTCGGATGTACAGTTGTCAGCAGAGTGACCTACAGCCGCACACTTGCCACACACGACGTTGGAAGCCCGACAAGCCTTTTCGTGGTGTCCATAGAGCTGACATTTTGAACAATGAAGGGGGTTTGGGATGTATGGTCTAACATTTACAATTTCGTATCCAACCTTCACATTGGCTGGAAGAGATACTTTGCCAAAAGTGAGAACAACTGTTGTGGTCTTCGTCCTTATGCCTTCCGAATATCTTGTGATGAATCTGGCCTCTATTACATCTTGCTGAGAAAGTTCCTGTACGATTTCTTCCTCCTCCATAAGCACAAGATCCCTGCAGGTGATAACACCCTTGCGGGAATTCATGGCGTGCAGGATCGTTGTTTGGACATCGTGACAGTGGAACTTCCTCAGTTTCAGCAAATCCTTGACCTGGGCAGAATTTATGGTTTTTACGAGGAGGTCTCCACTCGCAAGTTTTTTCACTTGTTCCACCTCACCTGCACACCCATCAATCACCTTCTTGATGATGAAGGGATTGAGGCTGGACAGGGGAGTAGAACCAACCGCATGAATCAGGACGAATGAGGCATTGTTTGCTTGAATGTCAAGGCGGGTACGTGTCTGGGGCCGTTCAGTCTGGGGGCAGTCCGTCCGTGCAGCAGTCGGGGGTCGGTCAGGACTACCTCCCCCCCTGAAGGGGGGGGAGGCAGTTGTGGCGTCCGCCATAGTTACCACTTCCCCCTCACGGGGGAAGTGGGAAGAAAGAGAAAAACAACCAAGGGAGAATTTGCCCGGGGAAAAAACACCTAGTCTGAGATTACCCTCTCAAACCACTCTCGGGAGGACGCGCCTGTGTGTTACTCACACCCCAGAGCGATCAGTGGGGGGTACACTCCTGAGGTGAGTAAGCAAAGGCAATCTCAGTAATTAGATATAGACACCTACTATATCTACTAAGGCCAGGGAGGAAAATGAGGTCTAGCTAACCTAACTTTATTGAAAAACGCCCTAGTGGCGGACAAAACAAATCTAACGCCGGTGAGGCAACCCTGCAGCTAGAGGAGAGCCAGAGAAACACGTCTGAACGCTCCGCGACCATGCATGAAAGTCCTAAACTTGTAATAATCTCTACCCCATCTTATATAAGCTTGCATTACTCTCGAAACTTCTACATTTTACGAGTATACTTTCGACGGGCAACAGTTGCCAATTCGGAGATAAGAAAACATGCTACAGTTCTCTCACATTACATAACACTCTAAATCATTTTACCATACGAACTTAAACTACATACTGTAACAAGCATTCATTTAAGTAAAACAGTATAAAGAAAAAGAGCATAAAAATTAATGAATGTTTACCTTACAAAATAACTACGCTTACAAACACCAGGCAAACTCTGATGACTCGTACCGAAACTTACGGTACCAGAAATGTCTCGAAGGTACGAGACTACCTAACCGGCAAATCCCCCTTCATAACACTACCCCCTCCCTAGTTCTTTGTTGTCCCGACAAAACTACACAGTATATACAAACATAAACCTCAGTCTAAATAAAACATCTAACTATATACAAAATAATCCTTCAACTTATCAGGTCTTCTTCTATGTCGCTCCTGACGATGTCCTTGTTCCTCCACACAGTCCACTCCTCCTGGAAAGTCTTGGTCCTCTTCTTGACACAGCACACATCACAGGTCCGACACCACTCTTCAACATCCTGATGCATGCCAATCCAGTAGAACTTGTGTCGCAGCTGGCTTAGAATTGTCTTCACTCCCAGGTGCCCACAAGTGATCTGGTTATGGGACTTATCCATGATTTCAGACCTCATCTTCTTCAGTACCACCAGTTGCCAACACTCGCTGAGGCCACTGGGCGTCACCCACTGACACTCCAGTAGTCCATTGCAACAAAGAAGGTCCCCCATGATGGTCGCACTGCACTCCGCTGCAGCCATTCCAGCACCGGTTGCAAATATGCATGCTCCATCTGCATCCTCCCCAGATCTTCTCTGTCTGACGCCGGCCCCGTCACTACAGTACAGCAGCATTTCTTCCTATGATTCACATTCCTACTATGCTTCATGTTGTCTGTCCTTCTGTCTTCTTGCACACTGTTCATCAAGGTTCTCTTGCATTTCTTCAGTGGTGGGTCTTCTGCAGCCTTCTTCTTATCATCCCAACCATTCTGATCTGCAAGTAACTCAAACTGTGCACGGTAAGCTTCCCAAGATACTCTACCATCACTTTCTTGAGGTTTCTTCTTAACTGGATCCCCATTATAGCCATTCACTTCACTGGTTTGGGGCCTAAAAACAGAGGCATCATAATTTTGTCCGGGACTTGAACCTCCAACATGCTGATTGTTCAACCCTGCAATGCCATCTTCAGATGCCCGGGATCCACCAAGATTCTCCATACATTGTCCATCCCCCTCACATGCTCCCTGTACACCAGCCTGAGGCTCAGCAGTGCAACACCTCTCTACTGCCTCAATTTTCTCACTAATTATCTGCACATGGTCAGCTACATGCTTCGACTGGTTATCTATGTGCTGTCTGCACTCCATCACTATTCCCTCATTAATCTTAAGCTGGTTGTCCACATGCTATCTGCACTCTGTCGCTATTTCCTTGCTAATTTTCAGCTGGTTTTTCACATGCTGTTTGCACTCCGTCACTATTTCCTCATTAACTATTTTCAATTGTTCGTCTACATGCTGTTTACACTCTGTCACATTATTGCTTACCTCATACTTCTGCTGCTTTAGCTTGACATCTACTTCCTCCTTAAGCTGTTGCCTTTCTTCTTTGATTTCCCCAGTGAATGTATCTGGCTGTCCATGCATGGTCAGTTGTATTTCCCCCTGTTGCTCCTCTGATGCCTCTTGAAGATGTTTATAGCGTTCTTTTTGTTCTTCACATTATGCCTGTAGTTGTTCACTCTGTGGCTTCAATTGTACACTTCGTGCCTGTAATAGTTCTTTGAGCTCTTTCTCCGCTTCATTGAGTGAATGTATTTGTTCTTCAACTTTGATCCTGCGCTCTTTCTTTTCTTCACTTAGGGCCTGTAACAGTTCTTGGAGTTGTCGAATTTCTGCTTGTACTAGCTCCAAAATTGCCGCCAATGGCACCTCGTCCTCCTGCCCAGCTGGAGATCTTGTCTTCACACCTTCTGCTTCCATGTCGAAGGTTAGACTCACTGCAGCTCTGAAATAATCCCACTCCTGACACCAGTGATACGTCCCAGTCCCCACACTGCCACAGGCTCCAACAGCAGTAGTACAGTACAGGAAGGTCGTTGCCCAGTGAGTTGTTCTTCCTATGGTCAGTCTTTAGGTGTGCAGTACACAAGATCAGTTGAGGCGAAAAGAAACACTGGCTCCTTAAAGTTCACTGTCTTTATTTTCCAAATAATTCCACTTAATTCTTTCCAACTTCACTGTTCTCAAAAGCACTGGAGCTAACTCCAGTTCTTACACTTAATGCTTAATCCCTAAACCGCGGGGTTGTTTTTGCTTGACTTACATGTCTCGCGGGCATATTTGTGCTCCGACAGACTCTCTAAAAATATTTGCCAAAAATCAGTTATTAGTCCTAGAATATTAAAATTATAAATGCATGTGGGACATACCTTCAGCTTTCTCCTGGGATGTTCGTCGAGTACCATAGGACTTGTGGAGACCTCTGAAGTTGGGTAACGAAGTCTCCTTTTTACACTTCCCGACAACCCATAATATGATTACCACAGCCTGATATTGTCACTAGAAACACTATTCTATGATTCTCAAATAGTTTGGAATCCATTCTCCACAAAAAAAAAAAAAAAAAAAAAAAACTGTGAAAGCAATGAAAATTACGAGCACATATGACCTTCCCACTTGCGATCGTTCGCTGCTGGTGTTCTGTCATTTATTATTCATTAAAACACTCACACTTTATATTTCTATTACTATATATCACTTACATATATCTACAGTCTTTATCCATAAGTTTCCTTCAGTAATAGTAGTTTATTGTCACTGTAGGCATTCGATTTCTCTTTCAGTAAAATACGTATCATTCACTTTCTTGTCCTGTATGCTAGCGTTGAGAGTGAATCTGTCACTTTCACTTTCACTTTCATAACTCATAGTATTCATACATGCTAGGGTGAAACTTTCACTTTCATTACTACTAGTATATATACTCGTATTCTTATATTACTACTCATTTCTATTTCTATTTACATTCTCTATTTTGTTTACATTATTTACATTTCTATTTTATTTACACTGTGTTATGCACTGTCACTTGCAGTAACTTATAAAACTATTTTCCACCATTCACTTATATTTACATTCATTGCTTTCACTTGCTGTTTACACATTATTTACATTTCCACTTGCACTGTTTTACCCACCAGAAAGATCGTAGTCACTGTGTATCATTTTCATTGACAAATTAGCCAGTTCACGTTCCACAGCAGTCACTTAGCCCTTTACCCCTTTCCACACGAGGTTTAGTAGGGGGTAGAGGTCACAGGGCCCTTTGCATGTGGCTAAAAAGCAGCGGAATTGGACAGGCGCGAACCCGACGTGCTTTTGTGATGCCCGATCCCTTTTATTGGATGTTGTTGTTTGAGGCTGACTTACAACGAGCACCACATCTGTATCCCTAGGGTTCGTTCGACCCTTATCCTGATATTGTTGGACTAACTGTGGAATCGGTTGGGATCCGAGATTATTCAAAATTGATTTAATTCTCTTTATCAAATATCACACACAAGGAAAATTGGCCGTTCTGAATAATTACTAATAGGAAAGAAATTTGGTAGCTTGATCGTGAATAGCATAACAATAAGAGAAAATTTAGGTAGCGTAACAATAACAACTTTGGGTAGCGTGACAATGCAATAACAGAACTTTATACTCCCAAAACCGATTCAGCAGAGGGGTCGAAAACAATTCCCACCAAGGCACGAGTGTTATGAGAAGAAGTTATACAGGATTTGAGAGATATAAGAGAAGAATGACAGTGAAACTCAATAAACCTTTCAAAATGCTGAATTTACTAATATATCTCCTTTCTTTAAATCACATTAATTATACTATTCAATACAGTATACTAATAAATGACAACTTAAATTGATTTTTCTCTAAGAAATGAAATTTTACTTTTTGATAGAACTCTAGATTTTTCAATCATTTAACATTTTATTTATTCACCGTACACAGAATTTTCTCTACAACGAATTTTATACGGGCACATATACCTCAGTTAGCCAACAAATGTTATTACTCTTTAGATCTCACACCTCCCCAACATCAGTGAAACTTAACATCCTGGAGGAGTTGGTAACCCTTTTGAAAGACGGTACTTCTGACCAAACATTTTACCACCTACATTACACTTGAAATCCTTCACTTCTGAATGAATTATCAGGTGCTGAGTGAGATTACGCTTCCTACCAAACAGTTCGTCACATTCAGTACACTCGTGGGCATATAGGGCTTTCTCCGAGCACATTAGGCGAGGGAGTTTGCCTTGGGGACTGATGGTGCTCTCCGAGCTCACCTGGTGCGGGAGAGCTCTAGGCCGTGCCCAGAAGAAACGTTACACCCGACTCCATCGATACACTATATACCAAAAGAAAAATCACTACTATTCTCCTTTCACGAGATAAATTCACTAAACAATTACATAATCAAAAGAACTAATCACTGTGTTTTGTGTAAATGGTGAGTGCACAATGTAAATCCTAACGAACATTGCTAGGGCAGTTACAATATGGCGGTTAGAGGGAGTTTTTGAGGTGGCGTTTTCACAGCATCTGTACGTGGCACGGAGACAAAACTGAGAGTGAGTCTCACTACAACTTAGGTCACAACGGCACACATAATATCATTGAACTTTCACAACGCCAGTATGAATAAGGGGGAAGGGAAGAAAACAGATTAATGAAACTCACCTTTATGTGGCACGGAGACAAAACTGAGAGTGAGCCAGGAGCGGGCTAACACCTCCTCTGCTACTCTTCTACGTGGGAAATTAAGCGATTTGGATGACGTGTTGGGTACATTTGCTTTACCCCATATGAGGGTCACAATTCTAAACTTCTGATTCTGAATGGATGCAGATATTAATTTTCTTTATTCTCAATCTGACAGGGAAAATTTAGTTATTTTAATTATCCCACACAAAGAGTCGTAAGTTGAATAAAACAGCGGTTGCTAGCATCCTCTCGGCGGAGGAATACATTACCCAACAATTATGTCATGTCCTCGGGTACTAGCTAACTAAAATTTTTAACGGCTTTCCCCCTATATACGGTATTATTTCTTCTATAAGCATGTTAATCGACATCATTATGACTTTACTATGATTGCATCAGATCTGATTTAATAGAAAATGAGTACAGACGATACGCCACTCAAATACCCCACGTATGCCTCCAGCAAAGCTTCACCTACAACATGTACAAATATTCTTAAGGACTAGCACAGCATAAATGAGATTTATGATCTTACAGCTACAGAAATAATAATAAAAAGAACATGTATTAACTACTAGGTACAAGCATGTTTCTCTACCTTAAGCTAGAATGGATTAGGGCAAACACTTACAAATGTATAGCTTATGTACTAAAACCTTAACTTACATGACTTTCCCATGTTTTGGCTCTTGTGGCATTACACTTTCACCTTGAAAGACGACAGTAAACTGAATACAGTGTGATGGCCTGCCTAGGCAATGCTGCCAATGTCAGCGTGGTGACAGCTGCTAATATATACGCTATGAAATGATCAGAAGGAAATCTAGACAATACATAATAAATTGGGTAGTTCCAGGTGAATGTAAATATCACTTAGGCTTCTCCCTTCCTTTCTTATATATATTTTAATTACGAGAATAGATTATACGGCATATTTCAAGGGGAAATAAACAGCGAAAATTAGCGAACGAGTGCACTTGAGGTGTTGCCAGGTGATAATTAGCCAATTCCAGGTGTATGGCACTCTCACTTACCTTATTTCTTTTTTCTATATATTATTTGGTATAAGAATAGGGAATAGGGCTTATTTCAATGGATGAAATAAGTGGAAAATTCCAGGGAAGATTTGCTTAGCATAGCATGGCCGGGCAGGCGAGAGGGGAGGGTAATGAAGGGGAGGTAGGGAGGGGAGTCAAGAATGGGGAGAAATGGCTAAATTGTCAAAAATGGATGGGAGTACAGATGAGATTAGGAGTGCTGACTAGTGTTGGACATTGGCAGTACTGATAGATGATACAAGCCCCCACTTGAAAGCCCGGGTGAATTCAAAATAACACAGAAACACAAAAGTGATGCCCCTTGGTATGATCCCTTGCTTCCAAACGTCACGAAAGTGATGCCCCGCGGTTAAGGGGCTAACAACACTTCACAGTTATTACACTTAATGCTTGACAACACTTCACAGTTAGTACACTTAATGCTTGCTAACACTCCACTTATTACCCAAGTACCGAAAATAATCTTCACTGACAGTAATTACACTTAATGCTTGCCAGCAACTCTTCACAAGCTTCGCTACCAGCAGTGCACTGATACTGCACTACACCAAAACCAACTGCACATTACCAAAACTGACTTGACACCTCACTAAACTTGTAATAATCTCTACCCCATCTTATATAAGCTTGCATTACTCTCAAAACTTCTACATTTTACGAGTATACTCTCGACGGGCAACAGTTGCCAATACAGAGATAAGAAAACATGCTACAGTTCTCTCACATTACATAACACTCTAAATAATTTTACCGTGCGAACTTAAACCACATAATGTAACAGACAATCATTTAAAATAAAACATTATAAAGAAAAAGAGCATAAAAGTTAATGAATGTTTAACTTACAAAATAACTACGCTTACAAACACCAGGCAAACTGGCAACTCTGATGACTCGTACTGAAACTTATGGTACCAGAAAAGTCTCGAAGGTAAGAGACTACCTAACTGGCAAATGCCCCTTCATAACAAATCAATATTCTCAGGGTCTAGCCCATTAGTACAAAGCTAATTTTATTCTCACTAACAAGAAACTGTTTATTTCCCCATGACATAAGTCCGTCATAGTGAAAGGCAAATTATAAAAGCCGCATTATTCTATTAAGTAGTATTGTGTCCTTGCATCCGTTCCTACTGGTAGCAGACGACTCCATTCTGCTTATAGCAGACCTCTGTGAGTGAAGGGATTAGACACAATTCCTACCAATGCCTTCATTACCATGATATGTTTATTACTTTTTGATAGCCTTTTAGATTTAAATCCTTCATAGGGTTTAATAATGGCATTTTGTAAAAGATGCCTCCCGAAGAGATGGGTCATTCAGGGTATATAAAATGTGAATATTCGACTTACTGAATGTTCCATATTGCGTATACAGAAAACAATGTTTAAAAATCTAGAAAGTTACAGATAGTATTAGTATAGGAACTTTTCACTCACCACTCCCTCTGCTGCCCCCGGACTAATCCTCTTAGTTCTGCATCGGATGGGTGGGTGAGCAGATTATATATATATATATATATATATATATATATATATATATATATATATATATATATATGAAAAGCAATACCAGTGTTGCAACGAACAGCGTATTTATATTATGTCCAGACGTTTCGACATATTCATCTATGTCATCTTCAGTGGATCTAAAAAGTTAAAAAAAGACCTGTAAGGTATTTAAAATCCTAAAAGAACTATTTGAGCATGAGCTCATCGTACTTACATAAAAAAGAGAAAACGTAGTGTTAAATTACAGGGGGGATTTAACTGCACAATATATTCAGAGGAACAGCAGACAGACAGTTGTTTAAGGCCGGTTTTCGTTTATAAATATGAATGGATTCTAGCATTCTTAGATTCTTACTAGTACATGAGTCTATTATACAGAAATTCTTGGGATCAACAGAAGTATTAATGATATGAATGTTCCCTTACCGCTGTGTGAGGAGGGTCGCTCACAGGGAGACCTGATCTGCTCGACTGACCTCTGTGTTCATCAATCTTTAGCCTGAAGCTCGTATTGTGCTTCCAGTATACCCTGTATTGCAACTAGGGCACATATATTCATAAACGACTGACGAGCGGAGGGTAGTCGGTAGTCGGTTTTTATAATGATAATATGACTGAATCTTAAGATCATTCTTATGAACAAATCGGAACTTTATTTGAGGATAGAAAATAGCAAAGTTACATTTCAGTGCCGTCTCTATCTTTTCTGATACTGTACCAAGAAAAGGTAGAGAAAGATACATTTCCTCCTTACTAACTGTACATACAGGTTGCTTTGGATTGTAAATTTTGGCTAAGAATTTTTTAACACAGTTATCAAAAAGAGCAGTGCTGAAGCCATTGTTAGCAAAAAAAAAATCCTCAAAAATGTAACCTCCTTATGGAATAGGTTGTAGGTAGAACTTAGGTTATAAGCTCTATACAAAAGTGTTCTAATTGCATTGACCTTGAAAGTAAATGGACAGTAACTAAAAAAGCTAGTACCCAAACCCGAGGAAGAGCTTCCGATATACAGACATAACCAAAGCGCCATTTAACTTCTGTATCAATAAATCAAGAAAAGGGAGTTTACCGTTAACTTCACATTCCAGGGTAAATGTTATATTCTGATGTTTATTTAGGAAGTTTAAAAAAAGTGGAGCATGGCTTTCCTCTTGAAATATAAGTAGGGTGTCATCCACATATCTACGATAAAGGATGCGTTTAAAGTATGCAGGACAATTATCCAGCCATTTCTTCTCCCAAAAGCAGAGAAAAACATTACCCATAGTCGGACCCAGAGGCGAGCCCATAGCCACACCGTCTATCTGTTCAAACACCTCATTATTAAACATAAAATGGCAGTCCTTAACAGAAACAGAAATCAGGTTCTTGAAGAATTTTTTCTCATACTCATGACTTTGTCCATATCATTAAAAATTGAATTTACACATAAATCAATAGTTTTATTCAAGAGAACATTTGTAAAGAATGAGGTTACATCAAAACTACACATATAGGAGGATGTTGGTAGTCTGAATCAACCGTATATTCATTGGTTGTTAAATCCGAAAGAATGGGAACTAAAAACTTAGCTAATTTAAAGGAGGCAGTTTTAAATGCAGCCATGATTGGTCTAAGAGGTATGGACTGCTTGTGAATTTTAGGTAATCCATACAGAATAGCTGTAGCTTTATAAGTGGATGACACCCTACTTATATTTCAAGATGAAAGCCATGCTCCACTTTTTTAAAACTACCTAAATAAAGAACAGCAGAATATAGCATTTACCATGGAATGTGAAGTTAACGGTAAACTCCCTTTTCTTGATTTATTGATACAGAAGTTAAATGGCACTCTGGTTATGTCTGTATATCGGAAGCGTACTTTCTCGGGTTTGGGTACTAGCTTTTTTAGTTACTGTCCATTTTTTTTTTTTTTTTTTTTTTTTAAGATCAATGGAATTAGAACACTTTTGTATAGAGCTTATAACCTAAGTTCTACCTACAACCTATTCCATAAGGAGGTTACATTTTTGAGGATTTTTGTTGTTAACAATTGTTTCAGCACTGCTCTTTTTGATAACTGTGTTAAAAAATTCTTAGCCAAAATTTGCAATCCAAAGCAACCTGTATGTACAGTTAGTAAGGAGGAAATGTATCTTTCTCTACCTTTTCTTGGTACAGTATCAGAAAAGATAGAGACGGCACTGAAATATAACTTTTCTATTTTCTATCCTCAAATAAAGTTCCGATTTCTTCATGAGAATGATCTTAAGATTCAGTCATTTTTTCATTATAAAGACCGACTACCGACTACCTTCTGCTTGCCAGTCGTTTATGAATATATGTGCCCTAGTTGCAATACAGGGTACATTGGAAGCACAATACGAGCTTCAAGCTAAGGGTTGATGAACACAGAGGTCAGTCGAGCAGGTCAGGTCTCCCTGTGAGCGACCCTCCTCACTCAGCGGTAAGGGAACATCTATCTACTAGTATCTATCTATTGCCAGACGCCTCAATCCCGTTTGGGGTGGCCACAAACAAATCGCCTCCAAGTCGCCCTGTCCCTCGCCATTTCATTCCCCTGCTCCCAACTCACACCCCCCTCTCTCATATACCTCTCCACCCCATCTCTCCATCTCATCCTCGGCCTCCCCCTCCCTCTTTCCCCCTCCACCTCACTCACATACACTCTCTTCGTCAGTCTTTCACCCTCCATCCTCTCCACATGGCCAAACCACCTCAGTGTGTTCCTCATAACGCTTCCTATCACATCCACATCAACACCACAACGCTCCTTTATATCCTCATTCGTCAGCCTGTCTCTCCATGTGACTCCACAGGCTCCTCTTAAATAACTAATTTCCACTGCTCTCACTCTTGACTTGTGTCCTTCCAACATTGTCCAAGCTTCACTTCCGTACGTTAGAGTTGGTATCACAATACTGTCATGTAGTAACTTTTTCACTTCCATGCTCACTTCCCTGTTTCTTATCACTGCTTTCAAAGAACCAGCAACCTTTCTTCCCTGCTGTACCCTTTCAAGCACTTCACCCTCCAAACCTCCATCCTTACTCATCACACTACCCAAGTACTTAAACGTACTCACATTTTCCAATTCCTCACCGTCCAACTTCGCTGTACATTCACTGACTTCACCTCTCTCAAAGACCATCACTTTACTCTTCCCTACATTCACCTTTAGATTCCGTTTCTTACACACTCTCTCAAACTCATCCACCAAGCCTTGCAGCTCCCCTTCGTCTTCACTCAACAACACAGTATCATCCGCAAACAACAGTACAGGGAGTTTCCAAACACTATCCTCTCTCACCAGGGCCACTCCAACATCCACTACCCTACCTTGTACCTCTTTTATTATCCCATCCATGTACAGATTGAACAACCATGGAGACATGACACATCCCTGTTTCAACCCAACTTTCAAAGAGAAAAATTCACTTAGTTCACCATCCACACGCACTGCAGCCTTCGCACCATCGTACATACTCTTCACAGCATTCAACAACTTCCCATCTACTCCATATATTCTTAACACTTTCCACAATCCTAGTCTATCCACCCTGTCATATGCTTTCTCCAAATCCATGAAAGCCGCATACAACTTCTTTCCCTTCTCTAGAAACTTTTCCACTAAAGATCTGAGAATGAATATCTGATCTACACAACCTCTTCCCTTCCTAAAGCCTCCCTGTTCTTCTCCAACTAATTTCTCTGTTCTTTCTCTAACTCTGTCAATAAGTATCCTACCATACACTTTTCTTATTATACTAAGACAAATGCCCCTATGATTACCACACACTTCTTTTTCCCCTTTTCCTTTGTACAAGGGAATAATTATACCTGACTTCCAATCCTCCGGGACTCTACCTTCCTCCCAGGCCAATCTGCACATCTTCCACATCCATTCTACTACTATCTCTCCCCCATGCTTCAGCATTTCACCACACTCTCCATCAATTCCTGGGGCTTTCCCTGATTTAACTTTCTTCATTGCTTCCACAACTTCTATCCTACTGATTTCTTCCTGTCCTCTCACCTCCCTCCTTCTCCCAGCCATTGATATCATTAATACTTCTGTTGATCCCAAGAATTTCTGTATAATAGACTCATGTACTAGGAAGAATCTAAGAATACTAGAATCCATTCATATTTATAAACGAAAACCGGCCTTAAGCAATTGTCTGTCTGCTGTTCCTCTGAATATATTGTGCAGTTAAGTCCCCCCTGTAATTTAACAGTACATTTTCTCTTTTATGTAAGTACGATGAGCTCAAGCTCATATAGTTATTTTAGGATTTTAAATACCTTACAGGTATTTTTTTATATTGCTTTTCCTGTAAAGGTTGCGGTTCCCTCAGAACAAGCATATATATATATATATATATATATATATATATATATATATATATATATATATATATATATTCTGTCTACCTGTCCGTTTGTTTGCCCTCTATGGAAATAGAGGGGGATGCAAATTGAACTCTCTAAAGAGCTCTAAACCTGTGATGCATGGAAATTTCTTTACTGTTGCATGACTGGGGTGAAATTGACTCCAGTGGTATTTTGCAAATATCTCGCTGATTTACAGTGGTTGAGTTTCTCAGGTTTTATCATCAATATAAACAGAAAATATTTGCAATTTCGAATCACCGAATAAGAAATGTATATCAATACAAACTGTGTATTTGAATTTACAAAAATCAAGCAGACCACTCCAGCATTCATCAACAAAAACAAAACTCTACCACAAAGTGCATCTTGTTGCGCTGAGTTCACGACACACTGCACATCTCTGGCTACGTTTCTTGTCGTTGATTCGTGGTCAAAACGAGCATCTGAATCTTTTTCTGCCAGTTTCGGATGGATCTTGATTTCATTGAGGCCTCCGGTTGTCGCGTTCTTGGAACACGATATAATCCACTTAGCTACATTCCCAATTCAACGAGAAATATTCGGCGTACTCGACTTTTGTTCTGCATGTACGATGGGAAGACTTCATTGCATAGTCCAAATAGGTTGTAGCAGGCAAGATCAAACAAATTGCGCCACACCACCACGTGCAATCGTTTACTCCTGTATTTTACACTATAGAGGCCAACCTGTTCGTCCAAACAATCAACCCCGCCTTTGGTGGTACTGTAGTACTGGATCAGCTTGGGTTTCTTCTTTGGCTCGTCTACCATGTCTGGAGACTTGTCCTGAGTTGACAACACAAATACGTTTTTGTTCCGCTTGGTCTAATAGGTTAAAAGTTGTATCTGGCGTTCGGTGTACACAAACGCACTGCTGTACAGTTCACGGTGTTTTGCAATGCACAGCTCTTGGAACTTCTCTTCGGTTTTGACATATTGTCCTCACCGAGGACAGAGACTTCGCAGACAGTTCTCTGGCCAATTTGATGCTGGTGAAAAATCTGTCGATAATAATGTTTCCTCCTGAGTTATGTATAGGTTTCAGCAGCTTGACGTGTGTCCCGAGCTCGTAGGTTCTTTCTCCTTCTCGTCTAGTGTACATCACAATGTTGGATACGTAATATGATTATGAATCAACAAAAATCCAAAACTAGAGTCTACATTTGGTCGATTTGGAGGGCATGGACACAACTTATCTGCAGCGACCTCTGAAGAGAAACAGCTGCTTGTCCAGAGTGACACTTTCAGTGTGCCGATAGCACGATTGGAAATCGTGTGTAAACCCATCCAGAAGAAGACGCACGGCCGCTAATTTGTCGCGAACTAGTCAGCTGTTTCGGGTAGTAGGGTTGTCGAATCACAGGTGGAGGGGAATTTCTTCAAAGTGATTCACTGACACTGTCTTTAAGAAAATTTGTGGGCCGTAGATGAGTCCCATAAAGAACGTTTAGACTGGTCCTTGCTTTTACACTTACCTCTCAATTATCCCAATATACGCCCTTAGTTCATCTTCTGAGATATGTTCTGAAGAACCTGCTTTCACTCGTTTCCCTTCACTTTTGTTTCAGTAAGTATAGTTTAATACATCACAATATAAAAAATGAGATCGCATGCTGATGATGGGTTTTCATTGATTCTCTGACCAGTACACCCAATGGTTCCAACTCTTTCCCGCAGTATATTTAGTGATTGTGGCCATCCCAGAGCATATTCGGTAGTACCCACTCTCGATTTTTTACCTAAAGGAGCAGTCAAGACATTTAGTGGGGCGGAGCTGGTGGATGCTGCTGCTGTTTCTTCATCTGATGATTCTTCTGATTCATCACTGGTAGTTTCTTCAGGAAAAACAAATTCTTCGTCACTAATACCTTCATGACACTCTTCTTCTGAATCAGAAGCATGTACAGTATGATACTCAGTGTTTCAGCACCAGTTGCAATTCTTTGTCGTGCAATAGTTGTAGCAAAAGACAATGCTAGTTTGTGCTGGAACTATTCCTGGCGGGAAAATTCTGAATATGACACCACATACCAGTTCTCATCGAATTCTATCTTGAACTGCCGCCCTGCATGCCGCCATGAGCTTTACCACACAAGTCGATTGACACAACGTTCACTAACATATGCATACGACACCTTGTTTTGTAAATGACGACAGTTTACTTTAAAAATGACCAAACGACACCTCGACCCAGACATGAACGCTACGGCTTCTCGTTTTCACACACCCACACCAACAGCATGTGTATGAATGTGTATGTGTGTAATTATGGATATGTGTATGTTTGAATGTATGTGTGTGTTATGTGTGCATGTACTGTGTGTGCATAAATAGGTGCAAGAACTTGACATGGATATACACTTGCACGAAATATCGAAGCAAAAAAATATGATTATGAAGAGAGAATATGGATAAAAGCCCTGGGGTCAATTTGACTCCAGCCATGCAGAAACTTGTAAACATCGTGCATCTGACAAACAAATATAATAAGAAACTTTAGACAGATAGACAAATTGACCCCACTATGCAATTGTGGGATAACAGGAGTAACTTTTTAGGACGAGTTTCGATGTGTACATTACAGCTGCGAAAATTTTGCTGATCGTTGCTAAAATTGCAAAAAGATGAATTGTCTTAGTGTCCCTCTATTGGTCAAGATTGGAATCGCACGTATTTAGGTTCGTCTAACGTCGCTTTTCGGAGCGTCAGAGTGGAGCAGGCCGGGAGAAGACCACTGGCTGATGGAGAATAAATTCATATGGAAATTTGACAGCTAAGACTCAGATAACATAATTCACAGTAATTAATGAATCATGTAATTGGAACTAATAAAGGCTATTCTCAGACTGAATGATGATTCACATGCCAAACTTGATTTAATGGTGTACATAACAGTTACTAAAAGTTGGAAACTGTTGCTAAAATTGCAAGACGGGTGGAGTTACTCAGTATCCATCTGTTGGCCCAACCCGGAGCTACAAGTTTTTCAGTGTTTCTAATCACTCTTTTCGCAGTGCCAGAGTAGAGAAGGCCTACGCAAGCAGGGCTAGCAGAAATTAGCGTGTAAGCTTGAAGGGTGGACTCAGAAAGTTCACATTATCTGGTTATATATATATATATATATATATATATATATATATATATATATATATATATATATATATATATATATATGATATAGATAGATAGATAGACAGATGGATAGATAGATAGATAGATACAGATAGAGATATATAACGTATCTATCTATCTATTGCCAGACGCCTCAATCCCGTTTGGGGTGGCCACAAACAAATCGCCTCCAAGTCGCCCTGTCCCCCGCCATTTCACTGCCCTGCTCCCAACTCACACCCCCCTCTCTCATATACCTCTCAACCCCATCCCTCCATCTCATCCTCTGCCTCCCCCTCCCTTTTCCCCCCTCCACCTCACTCACATACACTCTCTTCGCGAGTCTTTCACCCTCCATCCTCTCCAAATGGCCAAACCACCTCAGTGTGTTCCTCATAACGCTTCCTATCACATCCACGTCCACACCACAACGTTCCTTTATATCCTCATTCGTCAGCCTGTCTCTCCATGTGACTCCACAGGCTCCTCTTAAATAACTCATTTCCACTGCTCTCACTCTTGACTTGTGTCCTTCCAACAACGTCCAAGCTTCACTTCCGTACGTTAGAGTTGGTATCACAATACTGTCATGTAGTAACTTTTTCACTTCCATGCTCACTTCCCTGTTTCTTATCACTGCTTTCAAAGAACCAGCAACCTTTCTTCCCTGCTGTACCCTTTCAAGCACTTCACCCTCCAAACGTCTATCTATCTATCTATATACCTAGGCTGCTTCCCCCAAGGAAAGGGAGGTAGCCGAGACAGGACGACTCACTCTCCATTTACTCATCCATTCAAACACATTCATTTGCATCTTAGCCCCAAAGGGGAGAACGGACAGATCCTCACCGCACCACACCGCACAAGGGTCAACTGGGCAATGCAATCAGTGACATCCGCAGCAGGGCCCGACAGCAGAACTGGTTTACCCCTGCCACATCATAACAGACCCATCCCCTTACCCGCACCTGACCTGACTAGCTGATCAGACCAAATGCTGGAGAATATCCCCTCAGGGCTGCGTCATCACTTATTTATTCACAATTTCTCTCCATTTATTTCTGTCACGCACAGCCACTCTTCCTTGCTCAACAGACATCCCTCTCGCATCCAGCGCTCTCTTCACACTGTCCATCCATCCTATTCGTGGTCTTCCTCTCAGCCTTACACCTCTCACATCAGATCTAGATATCTTTTTCACCAATCGCTCATTATCCATTCTCTCCATATGTCCAAACCATTGCAACACCCTCTGCTCAACTCTACCAGCCATCTCCCGAACAACTCCAGTTCTCCTTCGCACTTCATCATTTCGCACCCGATCCATACGCGTCACTCCACACATACTCCTCAGACATCTCATCTCCATTACATTCAAACTTTTCCTCTCTGCTACACCCATATTCCATGTTTCAGCCCCATATAATGCAGTCGGTACCACAACACCCTCATACAGCCTTCTCTTTACATCCATTCTAAGCGAACGACATTTAAACACTTTTTTCATTCCTCCCAGCACCTTTCCTACTTCATTTATTCTAAACTTCACTTCTGCATCTATTCTTCCATCCACAGCAACATGTGACCCTAGATATTTAAAACAATCTACCTCCTCAAGCAACTCACCATTCAAAACTATATTCATCCCCCTACCATCTATCAACCTCGTACACTTCATCACTTTACTCTTATTCTCATTTACTTTCAATTTCCTCCTTTCACACACCCTTCCAAACTCCTCTACCAACTGTCTCAATCTCTCCTCTGAATCAGTCACCAGTGCAGTATCATCTGCAAACAGCAGCTGCTTCAGATTCCACTCTCCTCCATCAACATTTACCAGACTCAGACCACCTAAAACTCTTGCATTCAAACGTATAAATTGTATATATATATATATATATATATATATATATATATATATATATATATATATATATATATATATATATATATATATATATGTGTGTGTGTGTGTGTGTGTGTGTGGTAGGTATATATATGTGTGTGTGTGTGTGTGTGTGTGTGTGTGTGTGTGGTAGGTATATATATGTGTGTGTGTGTGTGTGTGTGTGTGTGTGTGTGTGTGTGTGTGTGTGTGTGTGGTAGGTGAGGGCGCTCACCATCCACTCACTCAATGTAGTGCTGCTCTCGGGTGTCTGCCCTGTCCTCTCTTCCATCCTTCTTTCCTTCCATCTTCTTCTATCTTTCTTTCCTTCATTCTTTCCTCGTCCTTCTGCCTACGGGTGACTTTACACTCCCTCTTCTGTCTTTCATTCCTTCATTCTTTCCTCTTCCTTCTGCCTGTGGGTGACTCTACACTGAGTGACAAGCCAAATGGTTTCCTGTACACCAGGAAACCATTAACTCCGCTGGGTGGTAACCATATAACCATATTTTGGCGCCTGGTAATTTGGTGGGTAATTATTCGGTGGTTGGGGTTTATTGCTCACGTAATGCCACTCAGGGATGAGTGAGGTTGGTCACTCTCATCTTAAATGTCAGGACCAACTGCCAAGCCCCAGGCTCCTACGCTCCTCATGAGGCAACGTAGGATTGGATGATATATATATATATATATATATATATATATATATATATATATATATATATCATCAGCCGTTTGAGTATCCACTTCAGGACAGGCCTATCCCGACCGAAGTCGGGACGATACAGCCAATGTATCTCTACCAAGTGGCTTAGGCTGTCTAGTAGAGATTGTATGTAGGGCGAGAAGTGCTTGTTAGTGTAATTATCGTGTTGGAATGGCTTTGGATGTGTGTGTAGTCTGTGAACCAAGTGTAATCGGCCCGCGCAAGCCGACTGGGTGCAAGCACATTTTATAGTAAGCGATACTGGTTCAACCACAGCATCCCTGGTGTCCGCCAATGTAGCACGTGGCCGGGTGAACACTCCCAAAGTTTATTACCCTGGCGGGGCGCGAACCCTGGCTCACCCGTGTACGAAACGCACACTCTACCACTGTGCCACAGAGGCTCCATATATATATATATATATATATATATATATATATATATATATATATATATATATATATATATATATATATATATATATATATGGAGTACAAGGAGAAAATGATAATGGGAAGCGACTAAAGGATATGTGTCAGGAAAGGAGGTTGTGCATTTCCAACTCGTATTTCAAACACAAAGATGAACATAAATATAAATGGTATAGAGGAAACGGGGATCGTGTTGAAAGATGCCGGATTGATTACATGTTCGTAGAGAGGTCGATGATGGGAATGGTTGCCGATACGAGGGCCGTGAGAGGACGATGTGGAGGTCTGTTAGATCATATGATTGTCGTACGCAAGATGAAGCTGAGAGGAGTGAGGTGGATCAGGAGAGAGAGGAGCAGACAGGGAGAAAGCCTGAAAGGTGAGAAGCTGAGGATCAAAGAAATGGCAGATGATTATAGAACCAAAGTAGAGGAGGAGATAGAATCAGTGAGCTGGAATGAAATGGATCTAGACAGCCTGTGGAATGCATTTAGGGACTGCTTAGTTAGGAATACTAAAGTGGTGTGTGCTGTGGCAAGAATACCAACAAAGAAGAAAGGTACGGCATGGTGGGATAAGGAGGTTAAGAGAGCGGTGGAGGAAAAGGGGAGAAGTGGCTAAAGTGGTTACAGGATAGGGGTTCAGTTGAAATAAGAACTGAGTATAATGAGAGCAAGAAGCACGTAAAGAGACAAGTGAAGAGGAAAAAGGAGGTAAATGATGATCTGGGAAGAAAAAAGAATGCAACCTACAGTACTCTGAAAATAGGAAGTTATTCTGAAAAGAGGTGCAGAAATGTTGAAGTGAAAACGGAAAGAGATGGGATGGTATCAAGGATCCAGGTGGTAGATTGTTAACCCATGGAGAAGAAGTAAGGAGCAGATAGAAGGAATGTTTTGAAAGAATGATGAATAGGAATAGAGAGAGCAGAGCGAATATAAACATGATTGGTTTTGGGGGTTTGCAGAGAAGGAATGCAGTGCCAGGAGACGTGACACATGCACAGGTGAAGATTACTGTGAAACTGCTGAAAAATGGGAAAGCAACTGGGGTTGATGAGGTGTATGCCGAGATGCTTAAATGTAGTGGAAAGAGTGGAATGAAGTGCTTGTTGGTGATATGTAAGAAGGCATGGATGAGTGAAACTGTGCCTGCAGAGTGGAGAAAGGCTGTGATTGTACCCCTGTACAAAAATAAAGATAAGCGAAGTGAGTGCAAGAATTATCATGGAATAAGTTTCTTGAGTGTGGTAGGGAAGGTATATGGAAGAATTATTACAGAGAAAGTAAGAGAGATAGTAGAAGTCCTGGTGAGTGATGAACAGGCGACTTTAGCAGTGGCAGGGGATGTGTGGATCAACTATTTGCAATGAGACAGATAGCAGAGGAGGCTTGTGCGAAGGACCATAAGGTGTTTATGGCATTCATGGACCTGGAGAAAGCATATTACAACGTAGACAGAGATTGTGGAAAGTTTTGCACATGTATGGTGTAGATGGTAAGCTGCTAGGTGCTGTCAAGAGTTTTTATGATGGTAGCGAAGCACGTGCAAGGGTTAATGGGCATCTAAGTGAATGGTTTACGATCGGCTCGGGCGTGCGAAAAGGTTGTGTGATGTCCCCATGGTTGTTCAATAGATTTATGGATGCGATGATGAGAGAACTAAAAAGACGAGTAATGGAGAAAGGGATGGTATTGGTAATGAATGGTGATGGATGGAATATCTCAAATTTGTTGTATGCTGATGATGCAGTACTGCTTGCAGTTACCGGAGAAGAACTTTGTAGGCTTGTGCAGAGTTTTGCTGATGTCTGTGAACATCATGCCTTGAGAGTAAATGTAGATAAGAGTAAAGTGATGGTTATTGAGAGACAAGATAACTCCCAGTATGATGTTACAGTGAATGGAGAGAGACTGGAATTGGTGAGAGAGTTCAAATACTTGGGTACAGTGATAGAAAAGAGAGGAAAATGTGCAAAAGAAGTTGAAAGTAGAGTGACACAAGGAAGAAAAGTAGCTGGTGCAATGAAGTCCTTGATAAGAAGCAGAGGCTTGAGTGTTGCAACTGCACGAGGCTTACCTGAGGGAGTGTTGGTGCCAACTTTAACATAAGGATGTGAAACTATGGTTTAGCATGAAAATTAAATGTCAAGAGTAAGAGCGGTGGAGATGAGACCGCTGGGGAATGTATGTGGAGTACAGAGAGTGGATAGGATACGAAATAATATGATTTGTGAAAGGTGTGGAGCGAGGAAGACTGTGCACACCAGAATTGTAGAGAGTCCTGAGATGGTATGGTCATGTGGAGAGAATGGATAACAATAGAGTGGTGGAAAAGGTATATCTGAGCTAATTTGAATGAGGGAGGAGGCGAGGTAGACCAAGGAGAAGGTGGAAAGATATCTGTCTCACTGCAAATAGTTGATCCACTAATCCCCTGCCATTGCTAAACCCACATGTTCATCACTCACTAGGACTTCTAACATCTCACTTACTTTCTCTATAATAATCCTTCCATATACCTTCCCTACCACACTCAAGAAACTTATTCCATGATAATTCTTGCACTCACTTCGCTTATCTTTATTTTTGTACAGGGGTACAATCACAGCCTTTCTCCACTCTGCAGGCACAGTTTCACTCATCCATGCCTTCTTACATATCACCAACAAGCACTTCATTCCACTCTTTCCACTACATTTAAGCATCTCGGCATACACCTCATCAACCCCAGTTGCTTTCCCATTTTTCAGCAGCTTCACAGTAATCTTCACCTGTGCATGTGTCACGTCTCCTGGCACTGCATTCCTTCTCTGCACACCCCCAAAACCAATTATGTTTATATTCGCTCTGCTCTCTCTATTCCTATTCATCAGGCTTTCAAAATATTCCTTCCATCTGCTCCTTACTTCTTCTCCATGGGTTAACAATCTACCACCTGGATCCTTGATACCATCACATTTCTTTCCTCTTTCACTTATACATTTCTGCACCTCTTTCCAGAACAACTTCCTATTTTGAGAGTACTTTGCATTCATATTTCTTCCCAGATCACCATTTACCTCCTTCTTTTTCCTCTTCACTAGTCTCTTTACGTGCTTCTTGCTCTCAGTATACTCAGTTCTTATTTCAACTGAACCCCTATCCTGTAACTACTTTAGCCACTTCTTCCTGTTTTCCTCCACCGCTCTCCTAACCTCCTTATCCAACCATGCTGTACATTTCTTCTTTCTTGTTATTCTTCCCACACCACACACCGCTTTAGCATTCCTAACTATGCAATCCCTATATGCATTCCACAGGCTGTCCAGATCCATTTCATTCCAGCTCACTGATTCTACCTCCTCCTCTGCTTTGGTCCTGTATCCATGTGCCATTTCTCTGATATATATATATATATATATATATATATATATATATATATATATATATATATATATATATATATATATATATATATATATATATATTCACACGTTTAGGGGATGGGTGGCAGGCACGAGTGTAGATGACGTCAAAAGCAGGGAAACCACGGGCAAACCATCGAAATGCTCCTGCCCGACGTCGACTGGACAACCACTACCTCACCACAGCTCGGTCTGCCGTGTGAACAACACAGGTGTGCCCGGTTGTAGTCAATGGCCGCCGGGGACTGCTCGATCTGGAAACACTGCTAAGAAAGCGAGGGATATCGTCTCAGGGGGCTTTGCCCGTCGGGCACTGGCCGCTCATGTGGACGGGACCTTAGCCGAGGCAAGTGGGCACACTGCTGGCACCTGATCAGCCTTCTTACAGTAACCGCAGTATTTTCTTTTTTAGGAGTTCAAAGGATATTCTTCTGGCGAGTCAGACTGTCAAGTTCTCATTCTGTTTTATCAGATCTATCTGTGCTTGGATGTTTTATCTCAGCTGGCTGCCATGGGGTCACCAGAGCCGGATCTCTCCTTGAACTCACTCATTTGATGTCCCTGTTAGATATTAGTACTAGTCTCCTCTCATCTTCAACCCGTTTAAGGAATTCACCAATGGTGAAAGTGTCAAAGAAATGACCAGGTTGACGCTGGGCAATCTCAGGAAGTCGCTGAAATAATTTCCTTTCACATAACTTTTCTTCATCAGGGATGGATTCTTTGGGGAAATTGGGCTCTAGAGCTGCCAGTTTACAATTCAGTCTCTTCACAAAGGTTCTGAGACTTTCCACTACATCATGTTATTTTTTTCAATAATGTGCCAGTCTTCTGTAAAATTAGGAGTACAGAAAGACTTAGCACTCAGTACTGTTTTCAAATCACTGACTGTAGAGAATTTTCCTTGTTTAATAAGATTATTGATCACTGAACGTAACGGCTTGTCAGCTCGAGTTTGAACAACTTGCAAACTTTCCTCATCAGATGTCGCACATGATTCTGCCTGACCATATAACTCTGCCAGGATACTTTAGGCTTTGATTCCGTCTAAATCAGTCAGATTTACCATTGCAATGTCACTAGGTCTAGTAATGGGTTGTTTGGGCAAGGAAGTACCTGCGTGAGAGGACTGATATGAGACACAGGAAGTTGATGTAACTGATGGGAGGAACGGATTAGGATTAGGTGTTTGATTTGAATCAGATGCTGAAGCCTAGTGGTTCTGTGATGCACTTTTTAATTGTAACACTTCATCCCTCAGTGTCATAATGAAGGTTTGTTGCTCACTTACAATTTGCGTCACATTTATCATGAATGCATGTTGTTTATCAGCCCTGATGTTCCGAAGGTCCTTCTCGGCCCCCCTAAACAAAGTGTCATCCACTCCATCTGCCATTTTGATTTAAATGATCTAACAACAATGAATCAGATGAAACATTTGGGAAGCAGGTCTACAGGGTAGCTGGCAGCTCATTAGGAATATACCATAAAGTTACTGGTTAATCACTAGTGTTCGATGGGAATCTTAAAACCTTAAAACAGAAAAAATTACAAAATAATGAAGTAAACTAAAAAAAAATCCCATTAAGCTGCCACCAAATTGTACTGATTAAAAAAAAAATCAATTATGACCATTATTTTGTTTTAAGTTTATGAATACTGTATGCGAAAAGTGTGAGACTTGGTTGTACATCTCAGACATGACTAAAAAAATAATGGACATAACAGAAAGAAGTATCCATATATGATTTCATGAAAAACACAGATATTATCCATTGTAGCATCGACTCTTCAATTCTCTAAGGGCACCCAATTCTTGATCCTTCTGGGGGTTTTCCAATTGTGTTTTCTGGGAAGAACAGTATTTTCCCTGAAGGGGTGATGATGAAACATTACCGTAGATGGTGGTTATTTAATAACTCCCGTTGTACCTCCATACATGTTAGTTGACACCAGGGAGGTTGGACTCGTTCAAGGACAGGGCAGGGCTTAAAAAATACTTTAAAAACCTGACAATAGCCATGGTAGATCCAGTCTCAAAACTAGGATACTGTGTCAGAATTTGATTGAAGACCACTCCCAGACCTACACCTCTGAAAATAATGAAACTTTGAGGTAGTTCCAAGCCAACTTCTAAGGTAAAATTATTATACTTAAATGTGAAAAAAGTTGCACATGAATATTCCAAGGAATTAAGATAATTAAATCAGTTGCCCTTAGAGTGATACTGCACAGGATTAGAATTCGTCACCCTGATTTCATAATTTCAAAACATTTTTTTTTTTACCACAATGGTGCACAAGACTCTTGGGTGGCAGTATGTTGACACAGCTGTTCTGTACCTCTTCCCATATGTCACGATTTTCAGACAGGTTTCACTTTAAAAACATTGCTAATATGGGTCTGTTACTATCAGAATATCTTGTAGGGGCCTAGAAGTTGATGTACTAACTCATTTTGGGGCCAGAGGAAGAGAAAGCTCCAGGCTAGAGGACACGGTGTCACCCCTCAGAGAGACCAAAACAGAGAGAATGTCTGTCTGTCTGTCCCCTCAGGGCAGCACAATACTCACCCCTCGAGGGACCCTTATGATAAAACTTTTAAACTCTTCATGGTAATTCCTATTTAAGAATATGGATACGTAACACAAAATATAAACTAACACACTGATAATATGTTAGTCTCAAGTGTCATAGTTTCACTGAAAAATATGAATACTGGAGCGACATGAAGAGTACATAACATCAAAGTAAAAATTCATAACAATAAGGGGTACTGTGATGAAAGGAGTAGAAGCACTGCAGGTATTTATTTTCAACCCGTAAACTACACTGTACACTCTCCTTACTCCACATATTTCTCTCCAGAATCGAACCTATAATACTACTGTACTTCTTGACTTTGTTTTCATGCCACACCAGACTCTCGCACCATTCTTTTGCACCTGCCACACTCAAACATGTTTCTTATCAAGGCATTCTTAGCATCAGCAACATTCCATCACTGTGACACTCTTCTGTCCACTTCCTTTACATATTTTCTCTCCTTTCTGTCAAAGCACCCTGGTATTTAAGCTCCCTTACTATTTCAAGTATTTCTCCATTCACTAAAACAACACGCTGAGAATCATCTTCTCTCTCAAATCCATCACTTTATTCTTATCTACATTTAATTTTACGCCACGACGTTCACAGATATCAAGAAATTTACGGACCAGTCTGAAAAGCTCGTGTCCGCTATTGGCCAGCAGCGCAGAATCATCTGCGTACATCAGATTTGAAACAGTCCTTCACCATTCATTACTATTCTGATCCCTCTCGCCATCACTTAGGTTTTTATCATACTCAAACTCTCACCCGTATAAATATTTTGCAGTGAAGAGGGCATCTCATATCCTTCTCTTTCTTCAACATTGATTTTAAACGACTGAATTAAACAGGTGCCCATTCTGTACAATCTCCACTATCATAAATACTCCCATCTGCATTCAACAGCTTTTCCCCTACATCATGTATACGCAGAACCTTTCATGAACCACCTGTATTTACCTTGGCGTATGCTTTTTGGAGAACTAGGAATCTCACGAAAACATTATAGTCCTTTCAGAAGCTTTATCCACAATCTCATCACGAATAATTGCTCCACATATCCCTTGCCACTCATAAGGCTTCCCTTTCCATCATCCACCAAGCCCTCTGACATAATCCTAACCTTCTATGCAATAATTCTTCCATATATCTTTCCTCCTATATTCAACTGTCATATACCACGAAACTTTTTTGGACTCAAATATTTTTTTTCTTTTCGTGAAAGTGCACAGTGACAGCCTTTATTAAGTTTGTTGCTACAGTTGATCTCATCTGAACTTTCTTATTTATTACCCACATACTTCACTCCAATCTCTTCAATACTTTTTAATCATCCCTGCACAATGCATATATCTCATCAGCACCTGATGCCTTTCCAATTTTAAACGGTCTTACAGCATTTGTCACTTCTCCCAATGTTACATGTCAGGTTCTACGTTCCCTTTGTGCGTACCACCAAATCTAATCTTGCTTTTTTTATGCAAGGAAGAAGGAACCAAAGGCTACGAGCCCACAAAACAGTTCCTTCCAAGAATAAAATTATAAAAAAGAGGGCCAAATTCAAGATCTGTTCACTTCGAGATGCCTGGACGCACTGCGTTTGAAAGACTGGAGATCACAGGAAGTAGAAAACACAGACAGAGGGAGACTGTTCCAGAGTTCCCTGTTGTATAAATGGAGGACCGGGAGTAACGGTTGACTCTTGCATTAGAGAGTTAGACAGCAAAGGGGTGAGAGTTTGTAGCTAGACGGGTGCTACGCACCCGTTGTAGAGGTTGAGGAATGCAAGCAGACAATTCAGAGGAGCAGTGACCATGGAAGTAGCGACAGAAAAGAGATAAAGAGGTAACAATGCGGTGAAGAGACAGAGGTTGAAGGAAGCCAGTAAGAGGAGGAGAGTAATGAGACGGAAAGCCTTTGACTCCACCACATTGCGAAGAGCTGTATGTGGGGAGCCTTCCCACACATAGGAGTTGTACTCCACACAGAGGCGAATAAACCCCATGTATAATGTCAACAACTGTGCAGGGGTAAAGAGGGTATGGAGTCGGCTTAGCACACCTAATCTCTTGGAAGCAGATTTTACCAGAGATGTAATATGATCTTTCCAAGATAAAGCCCGAGTGAATGAAACCCCAAGCATGTTCAAGGATGATGCAGGATTGAGCTGGATATTAACCTGAGGCATCCCGATAATTGTATGGATGCTTCACCACTTTTTGTCACGGTGACACACGACGACGTATCCATACGTTTTGCAATTGCGAGGTCAGTCATTTACACATTTTTCAAGTTTCATGGGTGATTTCTGGTAGGCATATGTGGGAGACCTTCCTCTACCCATTGCCAGGCAGGGATAATGACTGGCCCCACCTGACCCCCCTCCCCCCCACACGGCATTATCTCGGCAACTCACCTGTTAGCAGTGACCTGGCCAGCTCAACTATTATTTTGTTATTGTTCAACTATCTCATCAGAAGTGTTGAAAGTTTTCACCAAGATGAAATTATGATGATAGGTGTATGTGCAAACGCTCGCTCGCTTGTCACGCGCTCACAAAGTGCTCTTTTTTCTTATTAGGCTGAATACAGTGTATTCCATTCTTCATTCATTTCATAGCATTTCCTTGTACCTACTCTAGTTGTTTTTAAATAATTTCCTCAGTGCCATTTATACCTCTGTATCGCACCAAGTTGTACCTTTTTTACTTCTTGTTAACCTCGCAACACCACATACCGTCTTGGCATTGCTGACCAAACACTCCCTTTATGCACTCTATCAGAGTCACAGATTCATTTCTTCTCACTTCATTGATTCTAACTCCTCTTCTGGCTTTACTTGGTATCGTCTGCCATTGTTTTTTTTCAGCTTCTCTTTTACTTTGATTTCCCATCTCCCATTATGTATCTATTCCTATATCAACTATAACTCTGTAATGGAACTGCCGCTGTGAATGACTTAACATACATTTAACATTTTTTTTTTTTTTCATTGGAAACACTACGTGTTTGCAAGTAAGAAATACATCAGGCTAGATCGAAGAGATTGTGAAGACAGTGATGTGTTTTTCTGTGTTTACACTTATCAATATCGTTACTCTCCTGCGTTTCTCAGCTAAGAATTTGAGACAATAAGCATAATTGTATGATTGCTTACAGTAGTTCTGCCAAATATTCTTTATGTTGACAATTTTGAGACAGTGTAAGGGAATTTGTGACCTAGTGTGTACTATCGCCAGCAAAATCCTTTCATCATATCCTCCGTCTCTCTAAGGTCTCTGAAAATCTGTCATGCAAATCTGAAGCTAAAGACACAGGGTCCCAACCAAAGAAAATAATCAGTGTCGCGTGCTTTGGAATCAGGAGCGTGAGTTTCCGTGCAGAGAATCAGTGAAGGCGACAAGACTTCCTCTACTGAAAGTCCAGAGACAAAACTCATAAAATCAAACCTCAGAGTGGGTTTTGTGTACTGGACATTGAAGCAGAGCCTTTAAAACATACCTATAATAGAGAGATGGATCAAGAACTGTAATACTCTGCAAAGTTCACAGGAAACGAGGAAAGTTATATTCATAAAAGCACTCAGGAGAGAGAGAGAGAGAGAGAGAGGGAGAGAGAGAGAGAGAGAGAGAGAGAGAGAGATTCCCTTGGTATGGTCTTCACACACAGTGTTGATGCACTGAGGAGTGCTGGTGATAGGGTGAACCTACATCCTTGAAGATCAATGATGTTTCCTTTTAGCACAGGCATTTTGTGAATATAAAACTGATTAACCAGCAAATGGAGACGAGCCTGCTCCTGGAGTGCTACCTTCGAATGGTGTGCAGGCTTTAGTACTGGTTTCACGATGTGAGGCCGCACCAGAAGGCCCTATTAGCAGCAGGCAAACTAAAAGCACTGTCCCCAGCAGCGGGGGGTAAGGCAGCCCAACTAGTTGCCGGTCTAAAACTCTGATAAATGGCGAGGGTTTACGACAAGAATGGTATTAGGCCGTAAAAACCTCGAATACCAAAATGGCACATGAAATCAGGTTGGCCTTGACTGAGCTGTATGGCAAAGATAGGCCAGACTAAAAGCACCCTCTCCAGCAACCCAACTCAGTGCTGGTTCCAAACCCAGATCAGTGGCGAGGGTTGACGTCAGCAGTGGCAGCCGGCCGTAAAAACGGCCACGACCAAAATAGCAAATGACACCAGGATAGCCTTGACCGAGCTGTTTGGTGAAATGGTCAAACACATCGACCTCAATATGGAAGTGGGAAAAGATGGAAGATAAAGAAGAGGACTCCACGTTATCATCTTTTATGATGCCAGTGAAACTTCTTGATATTATGGTGGACATAATGACATTCTACTGGCCTACATACTATTATGGTCTCGAGTAGTGATCCAGACCCCTCCTGCCACCCAGTGAATGTGGCAGGTCCGCAGTCGTCACCACAGTTGCCTACTATACATTTCTATCTATTACAGCCCTTAAGCTCGACATACTTTACTCTGTACAACTGAGGTAATATCTGTACAGATGATCAAACTCATAGCATCTCTCTTTCTATCTATAGCTAGACGCCATATTTCCGAAAGGGGTGGCCGTTTGATTCTGAGTTGGTTGTTTTACGAGGAAGGACACTAATCCGCCGCCAACCCACCTGTTGCCACATAGGGGACACGGATGGATTGATTATATGGTTACCACCCAGCAATGTAAATGATTCTCCGGCATACAGGAAACCATTAGGCTTGTCACTTAATGTAATACCACCTGAAAAGAAAAGAAGAATAATTAGAAAATAATGACAGGAGAGAGGGGAGAAATAGGAAGAGAGGAGAGCAGACACAGAATAAGAATTACCTAACGGTGAAGGAAGAAGTAGAGAGCACTACATCAAGTGAGTGGATGATGGTTGTCACCATCTACCATCATTTGATAACATGAATATATGAAATATTAACTTAAATAATGCATTACTTACTAATGTTATACAGTCAGACAACAGACAGAAATAAATACGCAGTCTTTGCTCCACTCGCTGATTTCCAGTGGACTGAACCCTTCAGACACTCCGAGTGAGCTCAGTCAAAGGATTCCTTTGTTAGCAGGAGTGAGAGGGGGAGGGAGTGGCGAAGTGCCACTGTATACTGAAGAAATAGAGGATAAGAGGGTGAAAGGTATTATATTACTCAGTGCTTGACACACACACACACACACACACACACACACACACACACACACACCTCGATAACATTAAACTTCGCTATCTACCGCTGTCTCTTGCATATGAAAGTTTATTACTTTTGGACAGGCATGAGTTCCCATCCTGTGACAAAATCGTACGGTGTTAGCATGAATAATACCCTCGTTCTGATGAAGGGTGAGGTTTCCTCCTCCAATGAGGAAAACTGTCTGTCATTAGGCGAGGCATAATTCGTATTTAACAGTCGGCCAACGGGTTAAACTAAAACGATGAAATAGCAAAGCGTTAGCGTGAATTTTTTTTCCCATTAAATACTGTTGTTGTTTGTCCTTAAACAGAGTAAACCCATAAAGTTGCCATAGGTGAAGTCTTTTTTACCTCCTTCACAACGTTGAGTCCTGCATATTTCATCCTTGCCAGTGCTGAATAATACTGTATAGCTTAGAGGAACCTTTTAGAGTTATGTAGGTTACTGAATGCTGTATGTAACACTTGCAGTTGTTAATGTCCCTTCATAGTTGCAAATTTTGCGGAGTGATAGCTAGAATTAAACAAAATGCTTTATCTTCAAATAACCAGAACAAAGTCCACAAATAACCCATTTTGGGGTTATGAGTGTCCAAGAAATAGTCTGGCGTTAGCCAGAGTAAACCTAATTACAGTTTCTGAATTTTCATTCACAAAAAGATAAATAAATTATACAGGTATAGCTTATTAAACCGTGGTCACGTTGAGTATTACTGGGAACTACAACTATTGCTACCTTAGCACAGTCTCCAAATCTCATGCCTTTGACGACACAAGCTCATTTCTTGATGTCTTAATAATTTCGGCGTCTCCTTCAAGCTATGTTTTTGGGGAAGACCTTATTGGTTCTCTAATGGAAGAGATGACTTGGACTTTCATTCGTTTATAATGCACAGCTAAGTAGCTCTGGACGTCTTCCTCCTGTATCTCATAAGTATTTCAAACAAAATGTGTCTTAGTGTTTGAATGTTGATGACCTTGATTTTCGCTCTCTTGCTCGACCTTACGTAAGAGGCGACAATGCCATATTGTTCTGGCTTTTGGTTTCAACTTTCCGCAAAACAAAGTTGCCTCTCTGTACATTCTTCATTAAATTTCCTTCTATTAGGCCTGCTCTTCCTCTACCTTATCAATGATCACGTCCCCTGCAACCAAACTAATCCCTCTCAGTTACTCCTTATTCAGTAAACACCATACTGTATATTTTTCTTTCTTTGTAAACTTTTCGTGCTTTACAGGCTCCTCCTGCCAAATCACTTTCACCACCTCAATTTCATCCTCAGCATCTCACACACCGTAAGTTAGCTATCCTGCCCTCGATGCATCACTTTCCATCCAAACCACACCTAACCCTTCCTGCTTCACCTCTGACCCATTATTCCTCACCTAGAATTACGGTTCGTCCACCTCTCACTGTGCAAAGGGCCTGCTACTCTTAATCCGTCACGTCCCGAGGTTTTCCGCACCTCCGACATCCCCCAGTCCCGAGCCTTTTTGGATTTTTTTTTTTTTCTCAAACTTCCGCTTAGGTTGAGAAACGAATGAAAATCACCAAGAAAGGGCTTACCGTGGTCTATAAGTGGTCAGAACAAGTGAGGTCCCTCGCGCCAGGTATAGTATTCTATTATGGACGTGCCAGGCGCTCACGTTTTCTATGGTAAGGAATACTGGGAGAAACAACACACAACACCTCTATATTTATTGAATTTGAACTAATAAACAATAACAGTAACAATATAATGGATTTCAGACACATATATATGAAAAATAAGCATTGTACCATCGAGCGAGCATAGCGAGTTAGGTCCGAGTTGTAACATGCTATATGCTAAGTTTCTTGTATTCGTCAGCATATCATTTTTTCTACTTGTATACTTCTGTTTCAATGACATTTTACCAATTACAACTGTTTGTAAATGTTTTCAGATGTTTTCATTCATTATGATGACATGCAGCATAAGTTTAGCGCACATCAGCTTGGCAAGCACACTCGCTATGACTCGTATTTCAACATACCCAATTGTTTTATCACTTTCCTATTATTTTTACCTTTACATAGAACCTTTCCTCCACCATTGTAAATGTTTTCAATTATTTTCATTCATTACAAGGGCATTTAGCGATATGCTAGCGCATATTCACGTAGCAACCACGATCTCAAACACTCGTGTTTCATCTTCTACTTTATTTATTCACTCCAATTATAATTTCCCACTTACATTACACACGTTTACACCCCTATACTGCACTGTACATACTTACTGGCATTATTTATTCAAGTGAGCGTGAGAATATCGCATGAAAATACCCTCGCAATGAATGTTTCGACCAACATAATACTCACACACTTATATACTAATTCTTCACATATATTACACACTTTACCACTTGTTGACTTCTATTTTCACTATTACGGGCCTTATTCATTCAACTGAGCATCAGGATATCGCATCTCTATACACACGCTATGAATATTTGACTTAGAATATATTTCAGCACTTACAATAATTTGAACTTATATTATACCCGTAAGCATTTCCAATAATAATAATTATATAATTACGGGCCGTATTTATTGCACTGAGCGACAGAATATCGCATCATAAAACCCTCGCTATGTATGTTTCCACTTACAGCATATTTATACACTTACATACAATTTTTGCACTTATGTTATACCCGTATGCACATTATACTAAAATTTGGAGATCAACATGACTGATAATTTCACTGAGCGTCTGTCTGTCGCATTTACTTCATAGTTTCAGCGTCCTGTCGCATTCACACCATATCAGAATTGCATCAACGTGTGATATTCGCTGAAACATGGGTGAATACAGAGACCCACGTCACACTCCACGCACTCATAGCGGGTGTCATTCCTCTGTGTCGTGAGTCTCACCTGGGAATTGCTACACACGTGACACCTGCGTTGGGGCCTAGGTCTGTTTGGCTGGGGAGGGATAGGAGTGGGGAAATGGCGGCCGGATATTCTCAGGGGAGTTTGTGCAATAGGGGCAGTGCGGGTGCAATGTTGGGGCCTTTCTACAGCATAACGTGCAAACATCTCTCTTGTGAGCTCCCTCACAAACCCTTCAAAGGTTTCCTGAACTCCTGTTGTCATGGCGTGAAGGTGGTGGCAATTCAGAGCAGTTATGTCTAGCAAGGGAAAGAACAGTTTCTTATACCACTTCATCGTGGTCCTGGCACACTCTACCGTCGATATCATAGAGTCTGACTGGTCCACGAGGCGCATGTTTATGTTATAGTCCATGACACACTCAGGTTTCCAAATATGACGCCTGTTTTCGCTACGGTAATCAACTGAGTCAGTACGGTGCATCAAGGGGCGGTGAACCGTTGACAAGAGGCTTACTTCTCTATTGTGGTTCCACACAGTTGCAAGGATGTTGTTGGCTTTGAAGAAGACAACCTCATTCCTTGCAAGTTTCCGCCCTACCTTGACCATGTGACGCCGGTTCACCTTCACAGTTCCACAGACTCCCGTTTCATGCATGTGAAGATAACGAGTGAGAAGAGGGCTAGTGTACCAGTTGTCCAGGTAGAGGACGTGACCACGATGAAGGTAGTCTTCTATCATCGTCTTTACCACTGCTCCCGACAGTCCAATACTTCGATCTTCTATTATGTATGTCTGTGCACCGGTGTACAAGACTATGTCTTGCACGTATCCAGTCCTACAGTCGCACATAACAAAGATCTTGAACCCAAAACGGTGCCTTTTGCTGGGTATATACTGCCTAAATGAAATATTGCCTCTCCACAACACGAGACTCTCATCTATGACGAGGTCTCTATAGGGATAGAATGAGGAACGAAAGGTTTGCCTGAGGTGATCAAAGATCAGCCTAATTCGCCTCATTTTATCAGTGTCGTTCGCATTTGCAGGATCATGAACATCATAGAAATGGAGGCGACTTAGAATTTGTTGAAACCGATTAAGGCTCATCACTTGCCCAAATATTGGGCAAGTGATAACAGGGTCCCTAGTCCAGTAAGCAGGAATTCTGTTCTTTCGTATAATACCCATCAAAAGGACCAGGGCAAAAAATAGGAACATTTCTGAAAGGGAGACAGGGTAATCATATATGATAGAATGCCTACTCCTTGTTCCCAATCTTTCACTCTCAAGGCGCTGGGTGCTTGCAAACAGGTTGGTTTGGTAAACAATCTGCTCCACAAATGCCTCACTAAAAAACAGGTGGAAAAAATCCAACCTGGTGGAATTACGGTGAATTCCTGGAGCAATGCAGCCAGAGCGCCCCTGCTCAGTGAAGGGGTGAATGAGGGGAGAAAAATCACTCCCATCCTCCCAATTCCATCCCACAAATCCCTCGTCCCCATCATCCCCATCACCGCCTTCGTCTGGGTGGGGAGGAGATCCTGGTGGGGGAGGTGGGGGAGAAGGAGTGTGGAGGGCTTCCCCACTGTCACTCCTCTTCCCTCTGCCTTTACCCTTTCCTTTTCCCTTACCCTTACGGCCTTGAGGAACATTAGGGGGCTGTGGGGAGAAAGTAGTGGAATATTGGGGAGCAGAAGACGTGCTGGGGAGTGGTTCCTCCCCATCCTTCCCCCTCCATGACAACACCACGTGCTTTCTCATGCACCCTAGCTCGACCACGTGTTAGGGGACATTGGGGAGCATAAGACATGCTTGGGAGTGGTTCCTCCCCACCTTCCCCCTCCCTCATAACCCCACGTGATACTGAACGCACCCGCACTCGCCCACGTGATACACTACGCCGCCTCACACTACCTAGGGAGAGCAATGACTCACTCACATCACTCTCACTTTCCCTAATCCTCCCTGTACTTTCCCTTTCACTCCCCACTCCCTCCTCGGCACTTCCTAACTCCCCAAACGAAATGCTAGGCCCATACCTGCTCGTCTGACGTGGTGTGCGCTCTGGGCCACGATGAGTGATTACCTCACATCCATACCACGTGGCAGCACGTCCCACGACTCCGTCCTCGTCCTCGTCCTCGTCCTCGTCCTCATCATCAAAATCTGGTTCCAAATCACGTTGGGGATAGGCATAGGATGTTGCACGTGGCTTCTTGGCCTTCTGCCCCTCTCTATCAGCACGATAAGTCACGTACTGCCGCTTCCTGGGAGATGGAACTTCCTTGTCACTGCTGGTGGTTTCTTCCTCCTCTGGCTGCACATAATCTTTATCCACAACCTCATCGTCCAGTGGGGAATCACTGTTGGCTGTAAAGGCGTCCAGGGCGGCTTGAATTTCGCCCTCTGAGAGACCTCTCTTAGCCATGTCTGAGCAGGACCGTTGCTACTAGGTGAGTGGACGAGTGATGGGTTAACGCGGGTCACGCGGGGTCGCCGAGTGTCCCCGCCTGGTGGCAGGTAGGGGAAGGTCATGCGAGGATATGTACTGCAAATGAAGGGCGAACTTTGAAAATTGTCGAAATTATGCACTTTGCAATTGCACGACGTACTGGTACATCGCCGGGACTGGCAAATGCAAATCGTTGCATCGTATGCAACGTACCCATATATCGACGGGACGGGGCGGGTCAGGTGTAGTTAAGTTCAGTTTATGGTAAGACAATTGCTGGTTGAAGGGTGTAATAGGATGGTAGCAAATTGTGCATGAGGCAGTGAGCACTCGTCTCCTGTTGGTTGATTATATATTGGCGGACGTTACTTGCTGTGTTCTCAGGCTGATGATAGTTGTGTTGTCCCTTGTTCTTTCTTGCGTGTGTGTGAAAATACAGAATAAAGGTTATAATCACTAAGAAGTAGATAAAAGCACGAGTCCACAACAAACAGCAATAGTTGACTTGACACTAAATTATATCTTGATTTATTGTAATTCACTCGGTCATGATGCATCTTTTTTATTCGTGTTACCTCCAAACGATTTCAAGTATCGTTGGTGAAATATGAAAGTGTATAGTATACACGAGAAAGTTTGGCGTTATGCAGACGCACACTACTGAGAACTAGTGAATATGAGACAAGTATTGATATCCGTACACGTGCCTATCTTTTAATGGTAAATGAGGAAGTGTTCACTGGAGGGGGAAGGGTAAAATCCATCAGCACCCCTAACCGTCCTCCTCTCATAACCTCGATCCCCTAGCATTCAGTTAATAGATAGGCAGGTTCTTGGTTGCTGCTTTTTAGCACCTGTATTATATTTAGAGGTTCCATCCTCAAGTGAGTAGAGCGAGAGCAGAATTTACAGACATAAAACACATCAGATTCAAGTGGTACACGTATGGACATGTAGACTGCAGTGTTATCAGAGAGGTATATTATAGTGTAATTATAAAGGAGACAGTAGAGTGTTGTGTTATTATGGAGGGACACATTTAAGTAATATTTAATGACCGATTGACGATGTGGTCGACAAAGTGGCGTAAACAGCATGGTAAGACTAATATAATGTGGAAGATTGTAGTTTTAACGTAGTGGTGTAGACTGTAACGTAAATATAAAGAGGTCGATTGTAGTGCTAACTTCTTCACCTCAGGAATATACAGTAGACTATGCCCAGGAGGTGGGAGGAGGAGCAGCATTGTGAGAGATGTATACAGTATATAGGTTTTAGCATTTACATCACTCTTCACTGCAACCCCCATCCCACAAGAGATTTCCTCATCTTATGCTCCACACTATTACATCACAGAAAATCATTCAGTTAAGTCTTAAAAGATCATTGGAGGCACCCTGTTAAAGTAGCCACTTTCCTGTGGTCTACTGAGTGTATGCCCAGATAAGCAAGTGCACAAGGAAGAAGGAACCAAAGGCCGAGAGCCTGTAAGACTGTTCCTACCAAGAAGGAACAAGAACAATATAACTGAGAACCAAATTCAGGATCTGTTCAAGACGCTTGGACACACTGCCTTTGAAAGACGGGAGGTCGTAGGCAGTAGGAAATACAGACACAGGAAGACAGTTGCAGAGTTGACCTGTTGGATAAATGAAGGACTGGGAGTAATGGTTAACTCTTGTATTAAAAAGCTGAACAGAAAAAGGATGAGAGTTCGTAGCTGGTTGGGTACTACACGCCTGCCATAGTAGTGGAAGGATAGAAGCAGACAGTTCAGAGGTGCAGTGACCATTGACGGAGCAAAATGAAAGGAGATTAAAATGCAACAGATTGGTGAAGAGAAGGAGGTTGATGGGAGCCAATAAGAGGTGGTGAGTTGATGAAACGAAAAGCCTTAGACTCCACCTTGTTGAGAAGAGCTATATGTGGGGAGACTCCGAACACATAAGGGTCCTATTCTACACAGGGGCGAATAAAATCCGGTGTATAAAGTCAACAACTGAACAGGGGGTAAAGATTGCATGGAGTCGGTTCAGCACACCTAATCTCTTGGAATCAGATTTTGCACGAGAGATAGTAGGATCTTTCCAAGAAAAATCCCGAGAGAATGAAACGCCAAGTATGTTCAAAGATAATTCAGGATTGAGCTGGATACTGCGGAAGATTTTGAGGCGTTCATAGAAGTAAGAACTGAGTTTTTGATGCATTAAAATAACAAGACTACTGTTACCCCAGTCAGAGATATGAACCAAGTTAGACATTGGGTGTGCAATAGCCTCATCGCTTGTTTGCTGAAGTAACTGCTGAGACGGACGGTGTGAAAAGAGAATGGAATGGTTAAGGGTGGAGTCATCACGTTATGAGAGAACTGAGTTAGATGTACCGTTTAGATCATTGATGAATAGAAGGAATAGAGTTGGCAATAAGACAGAACCCTGAGGAGCACCACTAGTGATAGCTCTAGGAGCGTCCCTCGTGGAACCCATACCGTTGATCGGAAAGAAAGTTGTGATAGGGAAGCTGCTATATATTAATTTTATACGAATAAACACCAAAACTTTTGAGATACAGGATGGTAAAGCAGTTG
>NC_137021.1:29640380-29760380 GCF_032717465.1 Coenobita brevimanus | reverse complement strand
CATTCTCTGCATTTGCAACTCACCAGCTCTACACCTGCCTTGCGCCGACATCTGCCCTCACCACCCACCACCGGCCTCCGCTGTCGCCTGCATCTGGTCTGCATTATGGAGCCTCCTAAGACCGCCACTCCCTGCCTGTGATTCATCGCGGCGTCTCTTCTCCTCTCCGCCCAGCTGTCTCTACCCCGCCGCCCCGCATCGCCCCACCTCGCCCCGCCCAGCCCAGCCCAGCCCAGCCCAGCCCAGCCCTGCCCCGCCCCACCTTGCCCCGCCCCTCCCCGCCCCGCCCCAGCCCAGCTACGCCCAGCCACTCCTGCACGTCATACATCTCAACACTCCCATCTCTACTGTGTAACTATAGTATATCTTTCCTTTCTATAGAGATTATCCTCGATTTTCTCTACAGATTGGTTATTGTAAATATTCCATCTCATTTCCATTACCCCGTTTTCATCTTCACCTATGTTATTTATACTCCATCTCATCCTTCGCATTTTATTTAAGCCATCCATCCCCGCACCTTCATTCATTTTCACACCTACTCGTGTATTCCATTCTCTCATTGTTACATTATACATTTCCACCTACGTATCCATCTTCATCCTTTTATTTTCCATTGCCGCGTTAAATGTCATACTTTCCACGTCAACCGCTTACCACCCGCCCTCTTGACCCGGAAACATCACCTGCTCATACCCCGTCTGCCGACTCTAACACAATCACTCATTTACGCAGTGGCAAAGAGTACCACGACCCTGTACCTGAGACTCCCGTTTCACTTCCCGCAGAATCACTTACTACCCGTCCTACCCTTGTAAATCCAGATATCTCCTTCTCTACTCCTGCTTCTACACTCCCTTCTTCTTCCTCTACTCCTTCCCCTGTCGTTCCCTCTCCTGCCTCCCTTCATACCCCGTCTTGCTCGCCCTTAACTGCCACTACCTTCTCTCTCTCCCACCCCTCTCCTGCCGCCACTTCTACCCTTCCAGCCATGGCCAACCCTCCACAGTCTATCTATCTCGACCATGCCAATCGTCCCAAATTTACCGGCCAGGACCCAACTTGGTCTGTCTATGATTTCCTCAGAGAAGTCGAAACAGAAATAAACAATAGACAAATTACCGAGGAATCGCTCAAAGTAGCTTACCTCCTCGGTCGCTTGCACCACGGTAAATCAGACATCGGATCCGCGATCCGTGCAGGACATTTCGATAGCATTCGTACCTTTGCTGATTTTCGTACAGAACTCATCAGCCTTTGTTGCCAGCATTCAAATACCGCGTCTCTCATGGGATTCATTAATCTCCTAAACCAACTAGATGAGGACTTGCGCGTCCCAGCGCAATATGCCAAGCTCCGCGAAGCTGCCGCCGCCATGAAAGCAACTAGTAGCGAGATGCTCCAATTACTGGTAGGCATGAAATGGTTAGAAGACAAGAACGGCGTTCCAATGCTTTCACTCACCAACTTTGCTGACTTAATTGGTTACCTCAGATTCCTTCACTGGCTTACTCCTAAACAGCGAGAGCTAGCCTTGGAAATCGGTTTCAGTCCAGGAGATAAAATTATTCAGGTCACTAAAGCCATTCATGAAAGAACAGGTTCGAACTACACGCGTCAGGGCACCACCCAACCCTTGGCCTCCTCAGTCTGTCACACCTCCACTTCCCCAGACCAATCTCGCTCCCGTCCCACCACACGCGGCAGACCTGCCACACATCGCTCTCCTACCGCAGGTCATGATCAATCTAGCGCCCGACGGAACAGACAATCTTCGATTCTTTGCTGGTACTGTGGTCATCCTGGACATCGAGCATCCAGTTGCGACCGTACATACAGACGTCCTCACTCCCAAACCAGACAGCGTACGCCTTCCCGCTCACGTCGTCCACACTGCAAATACCACAAATCAAGCACGACTCACACCACTGAGGAATGTCGCTACCTCAACCGCCCACAGTCGGGGGAAGCGCCGCGCCCGTATCGGACCAATATTATGTAGAACCAGAAACCCAACTCCCCATCCGCCATGTAGGTCCCATAACATCCTCGGGTTTAGTCATTCTCGGAAGCAGTCATGACATACCAACGTCATTCTTCTTGGACACAGGATCTATGGTAAATCTCATCTCCGAAAATTCCTTACAAATTATTCATCACCATCACAACCACGTCAGTTTCCTAGAACCACCAGACATTCGCCTATGTGGTGTTAACGGCTCAGAGTTTAAGGTTAAAGGAAGAGTCACCCTTGCAGTCAAACTCCACAGAGATTTGCCCCCTATCCCCATGGAATTTCATGTCACTAATGACTTGCAGTATCCCGCAGATGCCCTTATTGGTTTCTCCACCATGGCACAACACTCCATTGCATTATTACCTGCTTGTGGTAGTATAGACATTTCTGGATTCCCGGTTTACACTATGGAATGTCCCCGTCCTGTTCTTACGATCAAATCAGTCCTTCAATTACCTCTGTCCCTATCACTACCAAAAAGTCCACCCCAGCCCAAACCACCACTATCATCATCTGAGAATACAGAGATCATTCCTCTACTGACTGCGAGCAAGGACATAAATTCCTCCATGTCTCCTGATACATCATCTCAGCCCTCGAACATGGCTCTTACCTCCTCTCCCGACAACACTATCGCTGACTCAGACATGTCTCAGTTACCTACCTCACACAGTCTGAATGATCTTCTCCAACACGCAGAGACGAAACGTGCAGTAACGAATACGTGCACAATTTTGTTACCGCATGAGTTCACCAAAGTCACTGTTTGTGTTGCCGGTGCGAAATAAGGAGTGGATGTACTAACCCTACCTGAGACGTGTTGTGTGAATGGCTTGACTTATGAGTCAGCGTGGTGTACAGTCTTAGAGGACAGTTTATGCTACCTGTACTTGCTCAATGTCACAAATGCTCCACTAAAACTTAAAAGTGGTGTAAAGATTGGAGACTTCCTAGTGTCATAAAATGAAAATGTCATAAAGGACTTTGTGGTTCCTTTGTGGTTGAGTTATATATATATTAGACTTGTGGACGAGCGGTTTTTATATCTTGGAAAGGTAAAGAATAGTATGGGACTATTTTTATTTGTCTTGGAAATATTAACAAGTCTCTCACACAGAGCGGAGTATATATAGAGTCCAGTCCCACTAGCTATCTCTCTGTCTTGCTCTCTCTGTCTCTCTCTCTCTATCTGCCAAGCCCTTCTCCCTCGACTTGCCTCTTGTACGGCCCAGCGGCCGTAAAGGTGTGCCAGGATTCCTCAATTCCTACTATTCAGACTGATGATACGCCAATCGGTGTATGTACTATTAACTCTACGGGATCTGCGCCGACGCATTCACCCGATATGCTCTCACATCTCACTTGCACAGATTTCCCAGAAAATACACCTCAACTCCTCGACCTTCTGACCTCGTACAGAAACGTGGTTGCCTTACCCGGTGAACCGATGGGTAGAACAGACCTTGTCAAACATACGATTGAACTACTACCAGGAATTCAGCCGATTTACATACCAGCGTATCGATTTCCTCACAGCCAGAGAAAGCAGACAGATCAAATGGTACAGAACATGTTAGACCAGGACATTATTGAACCCTCCGTCAGTCCATGGAATAGTCCACTTTTCTTAGTACCAAAGAAGGACGGCAACTTTAGACCAGTAGTCGACTATCGTAAGGTCAATTCTGTCACCGTTCCAGACCGTTTCCCGTTACCTGTCCTCACTGATTTGCTAGAATCCCTTGGTGAAAATAACGTAGTCTTTTCATCTTTAGACCTCCTCAGCGGGTACTGGCAGGTCGAAATGGAAGAATCCTCTCGCCCAGTTACAGCCTTTAGCACCCCTTCCGGACATTTTCAGTTTAAGAGACTCCCTTTTGGTCTGAGAAATGCTCCTTCCGTGTTCATGCGACTTATCCATTCAGTCTTCAGCGGTATGATGGGACACTCTCTTTTTGCTTACCTAGATGATATCATTGTTGTGAGTAAATCCATCCCTGATCATTTTACCAAACTCCAGCAAGTCTTTGAACGCCTCCAGCTCGCAGGCCTGAAAATCAATCTCAGTAAATGTGACTTCCTGTGAAAGAAAATCAAATTCCTAGGCCATGTCGTAGATGCACAAGGCATTCATACTAATGAGGATAAAACTAAGGCGATCATTAACTTCCCAGAACCTACCACTACCGACGCTGTACGAAGTTTTCTGGGCCTCAGTGGCTATTATCGTCGCTTCATCCAGAATTATGCACAGATCGCCGCTCCTCTGACCCACTTACTCAAGCAGAATGTGCCCTTTGTTTGGACTAACGACCAGTCACAGGATTTCCAAAAGCTAAAGACAGCTCTTGTAAATGCCCCTGTTCTAGCATTCCCTGATTATACCACACTCTTCCTTCTCTGCACAGACGCCTCAGGCACTGGACTTGGTGCCGTTTTGATGCAACTCGATGAAGCATCAAGGAAGCGCGTAATAGCGTATGCTAGTCGCACCCTTACAACCACTGAATGTAACTACAGTGTCACAGATCTCGAAGCGCTAGTGGTAATCTGGTCCTTGAAACATTTCAGAGATATAGTCTATGGTTATCCAGTGCATATCCAAACAGACCACCTTCCACTATGTGATTTGTTCAAGAATCGCAACCTAACAGGTAGGTTAGCTAGATGGTCTGTCATCATCCAGGACTTTAATCCCACTTTTCAATATGTACCAGGCAAGTTGAATGTAGTCGCGGACGCACTCTCACATCACGTAGCAGCAGCTATAACATCACTGCAGCCTGAAGTAACTGAAACTACTACACTAACGTCAGAAGTTGTTCGAAACTTTCAACGCCAAGACCCCATGTGGTCCAAAATCACTTATTTCCTAGAATCTGGCGATGCCTCGACCTTACCTACTCTGCCAGTATCACTAGATGAGTTCATGCTAGATGATGATCTCTTGTACAGGAAAACACTGCTAACAGGCAAAGATATGCCCAATCATGAAGTACGCCAACTTGTTGTCCCCACTGCCCTGGTACCAAAGGTTCTTCATATTGTTCATAATACTCCTCAAGCTTCCCATCCAGGTAAAGACCGATGCTTGCGCCAAGCATGTCTCAAATACTATTGGCCAACCATGCGCCGTGATATCAATGCCCACTGTGACTCTTGCCTCTCCTGCCACCGCCACAAAGGATCAACCGGCTTACCAGCACCTCTCTTACAATACCCAATCCCATCACGACCATGGGAAACTGTCTCAATCGATCTCTTAAAACTACCTCTCACAGAATCTGGCGCTGAGTACTTTTTCGTAGCGGTCGACCACTTCTCCCGCTACTGTGTCCTCATACCCCTTTCCGACAAGACCGCGAAGAGCGTTGCACGTGCCTTTGTAGATCACGTAATTTGCCCATTCAGTACCCCTCATACCATTCTTACTGACAACGGTACAGAATTCAACAATAGCCTTCTAGATGAGATCTGTCACCACTTTCATATCAGTAAGTGCAATGTCGTGCCTAACCATCCAGCTTCCAATGGCCTTGTAGAACGCCACAACCGAAAAATCTTGGAGTGCCTCAGACATCTAGCCTCCCATAGTTCGTCCTGGGATGACTGGATTCCCCAAGTGGCATCTTCCATCAATAGCTCCATCAATGCATCCATTGCTGAATCTCCCTTCTTCGTCCTCTTTGGTTTTGACAAGGACCTCCCATACTCTCTCTTATCCTCAAAGCCAGAACCCATCTACAACATGGATGATTATGTTAAACTAAAATTGGCCAACTTCCAGACAATCCACCAGTATGTCCAATCCACTTTGGCTTCCTCTCAGGAGGACATGCTGCAGCACCAGCATAAGTCCGCCTCTCCTATCACTATCAATGTACGCGATCTTGTCTTTGCTCATTCCCATACGCGTTCCTCTAAGTTGAATGACAAATTTACAGGGCCCCACCGCGTCCTCACTCAACAAGGCAACAAATTTCATCTCCAGGACCTGTCCACTAGGGACACCAGATGGGTCCATGTCAATGACTTAAAGCAAGCACCCCGTGGCCTCTTGTTGGAAGAGTCACTTACACAACCTCCTGCCCCCTCTTTCCCTCCTCCCATCCCTCAGTCTACCTTGTCTCCACCTATCCCTCAGTTTACCTTGTCTCCACCTATCCCTCAGTCTCCTTCCTCTCCATCTCCACCTGCTCATTCATCAATCAATCAATATCGGTCCAAACTGCGCTCTGCCCATCAACCTCTTCACGACCTCCCCCATTAACTCTACCCTGATTTTCTAGGTACGATGTTAGCGATCTCCCTGCTGGCAGTGCTGACCCTCCTGGGGTCTGGGTCAGGTCAGGACGATGGTGGAGTACGTCCCGGGGCCTTGGTCGGCTCAGGAGGTGAGGTCTCCTTGTGCTACGATCTTGCGCCCCTGGCCGACATAGCCATTGCCCTACCTGCCTACGTGCACCAGCTCCACGGAATCAGAAACCATCTCACGGCCCTCATGGGGACACACAACCCGAATGAGTATCTCTATAACCTTTTCCTCCCACTCTCCTGGCAATTGCAATACATAAGTCACAGATTCACTGAAACCCAACTCAATGACGTCACGTCCACTCTACACCATTTCACCGATATCTTACAACGCCACCTCTCCGATCTCAACGTCATCTCTCAGTTCTTCTACCTCAAAATGAACATGGATAATCTCCAACTGGCCTTTGACTCTCTCCTGTCTCAAGTCTCTACCTTGATTCGTATCCTGGTCGATGCTATCAATGGACGTGTCACTGCCGACTTAGTCCCTGTCTCAGCTCTCCGTTCTGTCCTGGAATGGGCTCACTCCACCTTCGGTCTCTCCCCAGTCCTCCCTTACTCCTCCCTTGAATATTATTATCCTGTTCTCGAAGCCACTCTTCTCACTACATACGTCGTCGTCCATATTCCTCTCCGTTCTGCCATAACCTTTAACCTTTTCCACATCATTCCCTTCCCTTTCCGCCTCAACAACTCCTTGTTACAGGTATCTGTTCCTTCAGAATATTTCCTCCTCTCCCATGATCATCTTTCCATTGCCTTCCTTTCTTCCACAGACCTCCAGCAATGTTCCTCCCTTACTCTGACCTCTCGTCTCTGTGCTGCCCACCTTTTCGCTATCTTCCCTAGCAGTGCTACACCCTGTGAGTCTGCTTTAGTTCGCAACCATTCCATCTACTCCGCCTGTTCTTTTGTCCCAGCTCCTGACCTCCCGGTCCACCATGCTCACCTCAACCATGCCCAGTACTTCTTCTTTGCTGTTCCCATCTCTGTCACAATCATGTGTCCTGGTTCTTCCATTCGCTCCGTCCCCGCTAGTGGTCTCTACAAAGCACCTGACTATTGTACCGTCAAATCAGAGTCCGTCATCACTTACGTCACTCGCTATCACCAAGCTGTTCGTAAACACTCCTATGACATCTTTCAACCAATCGACATGCCTTCATCCCTACCATCTGCCAACATTACCATCACCTCCCCTCACTTGCGCATGCTCACCTTCCTCAATGCCAGTGATTTCATTATGGATCAATTCTCTCTGGCCTTCAGCCGTTCATGGGTTCATCCAACAGTTGTGTTCCCCCTGTGGTTCTCGCTTTCATAGGTTTTCTACTCATCATATGTGCAGTGCATTGTTGTGTCAGAAAAATGGAACGTCGACTCCAGGAAATCAGAGTCACTACAGGCATAGTACGCCCTACACACGACGTAGAAACTCCCCGTACTTAGTGCCCTCATATTCAGTGACTACCATTGCCATCTAACACTTAACCAAACTGTGACCAGCACTCTGCCTACAGGAAAATGATGGTATTTCTTTCATGCATTACTGAGTGACAGTGTATCCTACAGAAAATACAAAAAAAAAAAAAAATGAAGGAAGAACAACAATAGAACTCTCATATCTACTCCTTGTTTATCATGAATCAAACTATTATTGTATACTTCCCATTATGTCTTAATCCTTGTATATCTTATATGTATATATCCTTCTCATTCCCTCCCCTCAACATGGCCATGTCTCCCCTACTGCCCCTGTATCATACTTATCCCTTGTACAGACCTCCCGGTCCTGCCTTACTACTATACTCAAAAAACATTTAACTCCCTGTGTCAGGAGACACCATCTCAGCTACCCGGGGGAGTAGTGTACCCCCTCCACAATATGTGTACCCCCGATGTATATATGTCCCCCCCCAGTGCATACATGCCCCCACTAAATTTGCTAGATCAGCATGCATTCCCACGCCTGAAGACGGCGTTATTGCATCAGTTGATACCAGGCAGCCGAGAAGGGCAGACTATTTTACTGTGAGCTTGTAATAAACTCCTTATCTAGCTGTTTGTACACGGAGTTTCTATCACCAAAGTATTGCAAGTTACATATATATATATATATATATATATATATATATATATATATATATATATGTATATATATATATATATGAAAAAATATCCAGCTCCTGTGTTTGTATTTCGCAATATGCATTGCATTAGAAGAATATCTGCAGACATGTAGTAACTGCTGTATCAAAGAAGAAGTTGCAACCAACATTATATATATATATATATATATATATATATATATATATATATATATATATATATACACATCATCATCCGGACCCCTTTTCCCACCCAAGGGCAGGGTGAGGAGTAGCAATGTCCAAACAGCCCAAAATTGCCCAGTCCAATGGGCCATGCTTCCATTCACTCATCATCCAAGCCTCCTGAATCCTGACTCTATTGAATACGCCAAAATCATTCACCACGTTCTGTAGCTTCACATAATCGTATCCAACAGAGTCAATCCAGACGCTGCCATGTTAAAAAGGGGTGCCAAAAATCCCTGATTATGCACTTCTCCTCACAAAATTCATCCAGCTAGCTCGATCCCTTGTCAGTTCCCTAGCCTCACCGATTTCCAAACCTCTCTTCCTCACACATTCATCCACCATATATCTTCACCTTCTCCTTGGCCTACCTCGCCTCCTTCCTCCTTCGAATTCGCTCAGATATACCTTTTTCACCACTCTATTGTTATCCATTCTCTCCACATGACCATACCATCTCAGTACACTCTTCAATTCTGGTGTCCACCGACTTCCTCACTCCACATCTTTCAAGAATCATATTATTTCGTATCCTATCCACCCTCTCTACTCCACATACAATCCTCAGCATTCCCATCTCCACTGCTCTTACTCTTGACTTTTCATTTTCATGCCACACCATAGTCTCACATCCATATGTTAAAGTTGGCACTAGCACTCCTTCATATAAGCCTCGTGCAGCTGCAACACTCAAGCCTCTGTTTCTTATCAAGGCCTTCATTGCACCAGCTACTTTTCTTCCTTGTGCCACTCTACTTTCAACTTCTTTTGCACATTTTCCTCTCTTTTCTATCACTGTACCCAAGTATTTGAACTCTCTCACCAATTCCAGTCTCTCTCTCCATTCACTGTTACATTGCACTGGGAGTCACCTTCCCTCTCAATAACCATCACTTTACTCTTTTCTACATTTACTCTCAAGGAGCGACTCTTACAGACATCAGCAAAACTCTGCACTAGCCTACCAAGTTCTTGTTCGGTACTTGCAAGCAGTACTGCATCATCAGCATACAACAAATATGAGATATTCCATCCATCACCATTCATTACCAATGCCATCCCTTTCTCCTTTACTCGTGTTTTCACTTCTCTCATCACCCCATCCATATATACATTGGACAACCATGGGGACAACACACAACCTTGCCGCACGCCCACAGTGACCGTGAACCATTCACTTAGATGCCCATTAACCCTGACACATACTTCACTACCATCGTAAAAACTCTTGACGGCACCTAGCAGCTTACCCTCTACACCGTACATGCTCAAAACTTTCCACAATCCTTCTAAGTCCACTTTGTCATATGCTTTTTCCAGATCCATGAATGCCATAAACACCTTATGGTCCTTCTCACACGCCTTCTTTACTATCTGTCTCTCTGGAAATATTTGATCCACACATCCTCTGCCACTCCTAAAGCCACCCTGTTCATCACTCACTAGGACTTCTGATATCTCTCTTACTTTCTCTATAATAATTCTTCCATATACCTTCCCTACCACACTCAGTAAGCTTATGCCACGATAATTCTTGCACTCACTTCGTTCGCCTTTATTTTTTTTACAGGGGTACAATCACAGCCTTTTTCCACTCTCCAGGCACAGTTTCACTCATCCATGCCTTCTTACATATCTCCAACAAGCACTTCATTCCATTATCTCCACAACATTTAAGTATCTCTGCATACACCTCATCAATCCCAGCTTCATTCGCATTTTTCAGCCGCTTCACAGCATTCTTCACCTGTGTGAGTGTCACGTCTCCTGGGACTGCATTCCTTCTCTGCACACCCCCAAAGCCAATCATGTTTACAGCTGCTTTGCTCTCTCTGCCCCCATTCATCAGGCTTTCAAAATAATCTTTCCATCTGGTCCTTACTTTATCTCCATGGGTTAATAATCTACCATCTGCATCCTTCACACCATCCCATTTCTTTCTGCTTTCACTTCTACATTTCCGCACCTCTTTCCAGAATAACTTTCTATTTTCAGAGTAGTTCGCATTCATTTTCCTTCCTAGATCCTCATTTACCTCCTTCTTTTTCTTTTTCACTTGTCTCTTTACATGCTTCTTGCTCTTGACATATTCAGTTCTTATTTCAACTGAACCCCTATCCTGTAACCACTTTAGCCACTTCTTCCTCTTTTCCTCCACCGCTGTCTTTACCTCCTCATCCCACCATGCCGTATCTTTCTTCTTTGTTGTTACTCTTGCCACACCACACACCGCTTTAGCATTCCTAACAAAACAATCCATATATGCATTCCAGAGTCTGTCCAGATCCATTTCATTCCATTTCAGTAATTCTAACTCGTTCTCTAATTTGGTTCTGTATTCATCTGCCATTTCTTTGATCTTCAGCTTCTCAACTTTCAGTCTTTCTCCCTGACTACTCCTCTCTCTCCTGATCCACCTCACTCCTCTTAGCTTGATCTTGCATACTACAATCATATGATCTGACAGACCTCCACATCATCTTCTTACAGTCTTTGTATCAGCAACCGTTCCCATCATCGACCTCTCTACAAGCACGTAATCAATCAGGCTTCTTTCAACACGATCCCCGTTCCCTCTATACCATGTATATTTATGTGCATCTCTGTGTTTGAAATACGAGTTACAAATGCACAACCTCCTATCCTGACACATATCCTTCACTCTCTTCCCATTATCATTTTCTCCTGGTACTCCATAGCAACCCATTATGTCATCCTCAGGACCAGAGCCTACTCTTCCGTTCATATCCCCCATCACAATCACTTTATAGCTCCTGGGCATTTCTCCCACTACTTCACCCAGCTCATCCCAAAACCTGTCTTTCTCTCTCTCACTCCTGTCCTCACACGGTGCATACGCTACAATCACTGCCACTTTCACCTTCTCAAACTTGAACTTGACATACATACACCTCGAGCTGACACATTTGTAGTCTCTCATTCCACTCTGCCACACCTCATTCATCAACAAAGCAACTCCTTCCTTGCATCTTCCTCGCCCATTCATTCCCGATCTTACACATTTCACACCCTCTCACTCCTCCACTTTGCACCCTTTCATTTTCGTTTCACACAATGCCATCATGGCATATCTCGCACTCTTAAACACATTCACCACTTCCACCCTCTTGCTCTCCTCATTCACACCTCTCACATTGCACATGGTCACGCGAGTCTGCCCATTTGGTTGGAGCCGTTGGGAGGTATTGGGCCCTCCGATGCTCTCTGAAATGACTGCCATGATTAAGTGATTTTGGATAGGGGAATCTGGAGGACACTTAACCCTGCCAGAATCCCCGGTTATATGGTTACCACCCAGCATAGTAAATGGTTTCCTGGGTACAGGAAACCATTTGGCTTGTCACTCAGTGTAGAGATCATATGGCACCTCTACATCAGAAAAAATGTTTAGAAGATCCAGAGCATTTAAAGACTCTTAGAGATTTAGAAGAACTTTAGAAGTTTAGAAAGTTCTAGAGCACGGAAACTGAAAACTTTATGTACAAGTGAAGCCCAGAGGAACCACCAGACATAGGAGCAAAAGATGTAAAAGATTTCTGAAGTTAAAGCCCTAACCAATGTTACTAAACTTATAGCCCTAACCAATGGCACTCCCGTATAATGCTAAATATTAATCTCCTGTGACACAATAACGAAGAAATATTGATCGTTGAGCATGCTGCTCTACGAGGAACGCTTCATGGGCATGCCGCTCACGCCGGAAATGGTCGTCAGTGGGAATCGTTGTCACCAGCTGAACACTGACACAATTCCTCAAGCTACTGCATCAGGTAAAAAAAAAATAAAATAAAATAAAAGAAAATAGAAAGATCTAAAGATAAATTTGAAAATGGCATCAGTTGCTAACCACAAATTAGGCTTCCTATGGACAGTTCTGGCCATCGAGACCTCGACACCATAACAGTAATGGCCTCAAGACAGCCTCGGAAGCCAACAGCACCATACCTATGTTCTTCTCCAGGCTGAGTTACCCCTGCACTACAACTTTCAGTCTCCTGGATGCTCCGATATGGCCAGCTATAAAACTTATGGAAAATATAATGACCGAGAATTTTAGTAGTATAGATTAAGTGTCTCCCAGTAATCAACCATAGGAAGCTCTGATGATATTTCTTTTTCCTCCTTCTCCTCGTCTTCCAGAAAACTCTGATTATGTTTTATTTTCCTCCTCTCCCTTCTCCTCCTCCTCCTCCTCCTCCTCCTCCAGGAAGTCTGATATTTCCTTTTCCTCCTGTCCCTCCTCCTCCTCCTCCTCCTCCTCCTCCTCCAGGAAGCTATGATGATATTTCTTTTTCCTCCCGCTCCTCCTTCTTTTGTCTATCACTGGTGAGGATGGATTCATCTGTGTACTGGAGCCGAGAATTTCGAAGACTTGAATGATCAGTAGGCGGAGGTGTGGCTTATATCAATTGTTCAGTCTGCAGAGTTTTGGAGCGAATGTGAATGTGGTAATGATGGGAGATCTGAATGCTAGAGTGGGAAATGTAGCAGTTGAAGGCGTAATTGGTATGCATGGTGTGCCTGGAAGAAATGAAAATGGGGAACGAATGATAGCGATGTGTGTTGAGCGAGAGATGGTGATTGGGAATACGCTGTTTAAGAAGAAAGATATTTATAAGTATACAGTACATGGGTGAGACAGGAGGGTGGAAGTGTTGTTGATAGAGCCTTGATGGACTATGTGGTTGTGTCTAGGAATGTAATAGGAAGATTGTTGGATGTGAGAGTTCTGAGAGGGGAGGGTGAAGGTATGTCTGACCACTACCTGGTGGAGGGAAAGTTAAGAGTAGGTAAGAGATGGGTGAGAGCTAGGAGAGTTAGGTGTGGCAGGGAGGTTTTGAAAGTGAGTTGGATAAAAGAGAGAAAAAGATAGAGTATCAGGAGAAATTGAAAGATGAGTGGAACGCAGTGAAAGATCGGGAAAATGGCAGCGTGGAGGAGGAATGGCAGTTGTTTAATTAAGAGTGCTGTGTTGGGGCATGCAGAAGAGGTGTGTGGTGTGAGACGTGTGGGTGGTGGTGTAAGAAAAGGAAGTGAATGGTGGTGCGAGGAAGTAAGTATGGCTGTGGCTGAGAAGAGACGTGCATATGAAGTGTGGCTGCAGAGGAAGGATGAGATGTCATATGAAAGGTATAAGGAAAAGAGGAATAGAGTGAGAAGGGCTGTGCATGATGCTAAAGTGGCAGCAGATGAGAGGTGGGGTAGGCGGCTGACAGAGAATTTTCAACAGAATAAGAAAATGTTTTGGAAGGAGGTGAAAAGGGTGCGAAAGGGAGAGTCTGGGAAGGAAGAACGAGTAAAAGCAGAGGATGGAAGGATGTTAATTGAGATGGATGCAGTAAGGAAGAGATGGGCAGAGTATTTTGAAAGATTGTTAAATGTAGAGGAGGAAAGGGTGGCTGAGATTGTGCGGATAGAAGGGTGCAAGGAATAAATGTGTTGGGAGAGTTGAATGATTCTTTGATCACGAAGGAGGAAGTGGAGAAGGCAGTAAAGGAGATGAAAACAGGGAAAGCTGCAGGTATGGATGGGTGTGCTGTGGAATGCCTGAAGGGTGGTGGAGTGACTATTGTTGACTGGTTAGTAAGATTGTTGAATGTGTGCTTTGAGAAAGGTATGGTGCCAATTGACTGGGCAAGTGCTTGTGTGGTCCCGTTGTATAAAGGCAAGGGTGATAAGTATGAATGTACTAGCTTTAGGGGTATAAGTCTGTTGAGTGTTGTAGGTAAAGTGTATGGTAGAGTGTTAATTATGAGAGTTAGAGAGGGTACAGAGGGAGTGATTAGTGATGAGCAGTGTGGCTTTAGGAGAGGGAGGGGATGCGTTGATCAGGTGTTTGCTGTGAGACAAGTGTGTGAAAAGTATTTAGCGAAAGGCAAGGATGTGTTTTGGGCATTTATAGATTTAGAGAAAGCGTATGATAGAATTGATAGGGAGGCTTTGTGGACTGTTTTAAGATTGTATGGACTTGATGGTAGGTTACTAAAAGGGGTGAAAAGTTTTTATGTAAATAGTAGAGCGTTTGTAAGAGTGGGAAATGCTGTGAGTAATTGGTTTCCCGTGAGAGTGGGGCTGCGACAGGGATGTGTGATGTCGCCTTGGTTGTTTAATATTTACATGGATGGTGTTGTAAGGGAGGTGAATGCAAGAGTTTTAGGTGGTCTGAGTCTGGTAAATGTTGATGGAGGAGAGTGGAATCTGAAGCAGCTGCTGTTTGCAGATGATACTGCACTGGTGGTCGATGCAGAGGAGAGATTGAGACAGTTGGTAGAGGAGTTTGGAAGGGTGTGTGAAAGGAGGAAATTGAAAGTAAATGAGAATAAGAGTAAATTGATGAAGTGTACGAGGTTGATAGATGGTAGGGGGATGAATATAGTTTTGAATGGTGAGTTGCTTGAGGAGGTAGATTGTTTTAAATATCTAGGGTCACATGTTGCTGTGGATGGAAGAATAGATGCAGAAGTGAAGTTTAGAATAAATGAAGTAGGAAAGGTGCTGGGAGGAATGAAAAAAATGTTTAAATGTCGTTCGCTTAGAATGGATGTAAAGAGAAGGCTGTATGAGGGTGTTGTGGTACCGACTGCATTATATGGGTCTGAAACATGGAATATGGGTGTAGCAGAGAGGAAAAGTTTGAATGTAATGGAGATGAGATGTCTGAGGAGTATGTGTGGAGTGATGCATATGGATAGAGTGTGAAATGATGAAGTGCGAAGGAGAACTGGAGTTGTTCGGGAGATGGCTGGTAGAGTTGAGCAGAGGGTGTTGCAATGGTTTGGGCATATGGAGAGAATGGATAATGAGCGACTGGTGAAAAAGATAACTAGATCTGATGTGAGAGGTGTAAGGCTGAGAGGAAGACCACGAATAGGATGGATGGACAGTGTGAAGAGAGCGCTGGATGCGAGAGGGATGTCTGTTGAGCAAGGAAGAGTGGCTGTGCGTGACAAATAAATGGAGAGAAATTGTGAATGAATAAGTGATGACGCAGCCCTGAGGAGATATTCTCCCGCATTTGGTCTGATCAGCTAGTCAGGTCAGGTGCGGGTAAGGGGATGGGTCTGTTATGATGTGGCAGGGGTAAACCAGTTCTGCTGTCGGGCCCTGCTGTGGATGTCACTGATTGCATTGCGCAGTTGACCCTTGTGCGGTGTGATGCGGTGAGGATCTGTCCGTTCTCCCCTTTGGAGCTAAGATGCGAATGAATGTGTTTGAATGGACGAGTAAATGGAAAGTGAGTCGTCCTGTCTCGGCTACCTCACTTTCCTTGGGGGAAGCAGCCTAGGTATATAGATAGATAGATAGAATCCTTGTTTTAGTATTTTTTTCTGTCTTCCGAACCTGTTCAGTCCATAGATAACATGGGACAAGAGGACGATGAGGATGATTGTGATGATGTATTAGAACGTGAAGATAAATTGTACTGAGACTGAACTTGGCTATCTGAGATGCATGACTACATAGGTGATATTATGAACTTAGTAAAACATGGAAGCATTAGTCTCCGTAACGAGGGGGGGAGTGTTCATTGTTAAAGAGAATGCAATATTGATATCTGGAAAAGGAGAAGCTGAGTATGGAGGGGAATATGAGAACAGAACCCGTAGATCTGAAGGCAACTTTACACACGTTACAGAGAGAAATGGGTATTGGACTGTTGAGACTGATGGGAGTGGGGAATGTAGACGTTAAGAGAGAGAGAGAGAGAGAGAGAGAGAGAGGAGCAGAATACAATAAAGAAGCTGCTGGGAAGTTGTAATTATTATATTTTCATCATTTATCAGGATAGGATTTTTTTTTCACAGTCAGTTTTACCATTGTAGGAAAAGAGATACGTTACCTGACTCCAACCTATGTACTGCTCTTTTTTTTTTTTTTTACTAAGAATTTATGTCGAGATATTTATTTTGATCATCGTATTGAGATAACTTAGGTTGATGGATTGTACTCGTTGTTTATACTTTCCTGCGGGTAAAAGACTACTGAAAAGTAACTACAGAACTGTAGTTATATTGTATATTGTATGTGACGGTATTTGTTACATGTCACAATTCGGTAATTACTCAGATGGATTACTTTTTAACTGTATTTACTTTATGCAAACATATTTATTGCAAGAGTTCAGCAGTGTTGGTTCCAAGTCGGTAGAAGCTAAAACGATGTTGTTTTATTTTCACAATGAATATATCAATAAAATTATATGCTAGATGCAGATGATAGATTACTGTACGAGTATATGTAATACTTTGTCGTCGAAGCAAAGTGAAGATAAATAATAATAATAATAATAATGAGAGAAGTAGAGTAACAGAAAAAGACGGTGAAACAGAACCTTGGGAAACTGTCACCGATACATTTGGAACAGTCGCTCGGGAGCCGAAGTGCAGAGCAGGAAGCGAAGCTGAGGGATTGAGGGCCGGAAAATAGAAAGGACCATCGGGAGATATTGGAAATGAGAGAGAGAGAGAGAGAGAGAGAGAGAGAGAGATGAACACGACAGAAGTAAGATAAATCAACCACAGGAAGCTCTGATGATATTCCTTTTTCCTCCTCCTCCTCCCCCTTCTCCTCTTCTTCTTCTTTCGCATACCTTTCCTTTTCCTAGATCCTACTTTGGTTTTCAAGCATCAATTCGTACAGCAACTCCCCCCCCCCTTTCTCTCTCTCTCTCTCTCTCTCTCTCTCTCTCTCTCTCTCTCTCTCTCTCTCATTTTCGCTTCTTTTGTCTATCACTGATGCTGATGGATTCATCTGTGTACTGGAGCCGAGAATTTCGAAGACTTGAACGATGAGTAAGCAGAGATGTGGATCATATGTATTGTTCACTTTAATAATAATAATCCTTGTTTCTGTGTCTTTTTCTTTCTTCGGATTTTCCTCAGTCCATCATATGGGACAAAAGGATAATGAGAATGATTGTTATGATGTATTATAACGTGAAGAAAAATTGTACTGAGATAGAACTTGGCAATTTGAGATGCCTGAGTACCATCTATAATATGACGGACATAATAAAACATGAAAACATTAGTCTCAGCAATGTCTTGCACGTGACATGGCTGGTGACTGTGGTGTGGCGTTTTGTTTGCTAAGTGAGCATGAGACGAGTCCCTGATCTTGTGACTGCAAAGACTGTACTAAGCTAGACAATGGACGAACAGCGTGTACTGTTTGAGAAGGTATGATACCGAGTTTCTCTTCTATCGATACAGCTTACATGGTTATGTCATCTTTTGGAGAAAACTGAATCTCTAACGCTGCATCTACTTCATCTTTACTAAGACAGTTTAAGAATACGAGATAACCAAATAATGGTGGCATATTCTTTAGTGATAGGGCATTGTTTCCTTTATCAACTTCCGTCCACGGGATGTTTCGTAATGCCTCTGAAATTTCTGTTTCTGTTGCTGCTGACACCGCTGCCACTTCTAACAACGTATTTTGTCCTGAAGGGATGATTTTATCCTGTCTTATACTTTGCAGTAATTTGTAAATGCTCATCAAGCATCCTGCTTTCGTGTGGTTACATAAGAATTTTTCGAATTGGTTACAGCATTCATCAAAGGATATGGACGATGTGCAGATTGGCTTGGGAGCAAGGTAGTCCCAGAGGATTGGAAATCAGGTATAATTATTCCCTTGTACAAAGGAAAAGGGGAAAAAGAAGTATGTTGTAATCATAGGGGCATTTGTCTCCTTAGTGTAATAGGAAAAGTATATGGTAGGATACTTAGGAACAGAGTTAGGGAAATAACAAAGGAATTAACTGAAGAACAAGGAAGTTTTAGGTTGTGTAGATCAGATATTCATTCCTAGGTCTTTACGGGAAAAGTTTCTACAGAAGGGAAAGAAGTTGTATGCAGCCTTCATGGATTTGAAGAAAGTATTTGATAGGTGGATATATAAGGAATATGGAAAATATTTAGAATATGTGTAGTAAATGAGAAGTTGTTGAATGCCGTGAAGAGTATGTATGAGGAGGCTAAGGCTGCAGTGTGTGTGGATAGTGAACTAAGTGAATTTTTTCTATTTGAATGTTGGGTTGAAGCAGGGATGTGCCATGTCCCCAAGTTTGTTCGGTCTATATATGGATGGGGTTATATAAGATGTACACGGTAGGGCAGTGGATGTTGGAGCGACCCTAATGTGAGAAGGCAGTGTTTGGACACTCCCTGTACTGTTGTTTCAGATGATGCTGAATTGTTAAGTGAAGACGAAGGGGAACTGTAAGGCTTGGTGAATAAGTATGGGAGAGTGTGTAAGAAATGGAATCATAGGTGAATGTAGGGATGAGTAAATTTATGGTTTTCGAGAGAAATGAAGCTATTGAATTTACAGTGAGGTTGGATGAGGAGGAAATGGAAAATGTGAGTGCCTTTAAGTACATAGGTAATGTGATGAGTGAGGATAGAAGTTTGGAGGGTGAAGTACTTGAAAGGGTACAACAGGGAAGAAAGATTGCTGGTTCTTTGATAGTAGTGATAAGGAACAGGGAAGCTTGGACCTTGTAAGAAAGAGAAAAGTCAACAGTGAGAGCAGTGGAAATAAGTTTTTTGAGAGGAGCATGTAGAGTTACGTGGAACGACAGACTGACAAATAAGGAAGTAAAGAAAGCTTGTGGTGTGGATGTGGATGTTCTAGAAAGCGTTAGAAGAAATACACTGAGGTGGTTTCGCCACATGGAGAGGATGGAGAGCGAGAGACTAACGAGGAGAGTGTATGCGAGTGAGGTGGAGAGGGGGAGAGAGAGGGGCAGGCCGTGGATGAGATGGAGATGGAGTGGAGAGGTATATGAGAGAGGGGGGTGTGAGCTGGGAGCAGTGCAGTGAAATGGCGTTGGACAGGGCAAGATGGATGTGACAACAATTGTTTGTGGCCACCCTTTACGGGATTGAGGCGTCTGGCAGTAGACAGATAGACAGATACATTCATCAAAGGAAGTAAACGTCTAAAAAAATCTGCAATGGACTAGTGACCCGACTCGCGAGTAAGCATCATCTAATCGGATCCGAATATGGACGATTTTAGCACTGTTGTAAGTCCTTTGTTTATGACTGCAGACTTGACACTACTAATGAAATCATACACGCTAATAGCAGGATTCATTCCAGTGAACTTGGGACGCGATGCCTCTCCCAAAGTAATTGTTTGAGGGGCAGCGGGGATTGCCATATTTAAAAAAGTAGAAGTACAAGGTCACTGAGAAATTACCAGTATGCCGGGAATCGAACCCAGGTGTAGTGGTATGCTGCCTGGCTTTCACCTGAGAGTCCCGGGTTAGATTCCCGGCATACTGGTAATTTCTCTGATGATTTTTCCTGTGTAAAAATACAGGTTCTCTTAAAGTCCGTCAATTATGAATTGGAGGGAAAAAGTGCCTGGGATAGATCAAAAGCACCTACTTGCCCGAGTGCCAGGGGGTTCACTCACCCTCTTCAGGCCCACAGTGGTGGGCGGAGGGACGTTGGTTACAAGATTGTGACAATGTGAGAATTACAAAAATCTATAAAGATGACTGGTCTGGAGATAATAGAAGGAACTTTTTATTGAATGGCTCTTAATCCCACCAATTTAAGTAACCCTTAGTGCAGGGTGTGGTGTGGGTTGCTACTGATACCTGGTGGGAGGTGAAGAGGTCAAGTTATAGGTCACCTGGCCACTGAAAGTGTGACGATCAGCACGATCCTGGCTGGATGAAGATTTGATGACAGGCTTGCGGCAGACAGCAGGGATGGCAGCAGCAGACAGTTATAGCGGCAGGCAGGCTTGTTGATGGGCTTGGCAGCAGACAGACTTATTGACAGACTTTTAGGGGCAGGCTTGGTTGGCGATAGATAGACTTGGGGACTGGCTGGCATACTGACGTCAGACTTGGTTGGTGACGGATGGTATACAGTCGGTACATGCTTCTTGACTTCGCTGGCACCAAAATGTGAGTTGAGGGCCTGTATATTTACCATCAGAACTTCAGGTTGATCTTAAAGAATCTGTATTACTCTGGATGCTTTACTAGTAGCTTAGATGTTACACCCACGGAGTGTCGTTCATCTCTTATCTCATACTGTCTTTCAGGGCACGGGTAGAGTGCTTCCTTTGCATGTTGCCGAATGTCACCCCTGCGATGTTTACAGATAGAACTGTCTCTCCAGCAAAATTTGCAAGGGGTCTGTCGATCTCAGCCTGACTCAATGATGGGTCATCGCGAAATATCCGGTTGCTTACTCTTACACACATAGTCTTTTCAATCCTACTACTAACAGTCTTTCGTATTCCACTACTTTTATGAATGATGCAATAATCCTTACAGTGTTTATCCTAGTTACTATTTCCACGTCTGTCTCACCTACCAAATAATTGTAACCGTTCCAAAATAGGAAGTTTCACAAGGTTGCTTGAACTCATCCGGAGGTAACATGAATAAAATAATATGTTTATTACGATACCAAGATTATCAATGAAGTATCTGTAACTTAATAAGGAGAGGCCTCCCTTAACTCAGTAATATCATCTGGTCGAATCAGAATTATATGAGATCGTATATACAAATTACCAAACCTGTTAGAAGTGAGTAATATCCACACCCAGTACTATTGTCCTCATCACAATAAGTCACCATCATTCAAATGCCGTCCCCACGGTTAAAAATGAGGTGATTATATATATATATATATATATATTGAGAGAGAGAGAGAGAGAGAGAGAGAGAGAGAGAGAGAGAGAGAGATATGAACACGACAGAAGTAAGATCATATTGTCTTCCAATAAATCAACCACCGGAAGCTCTGACGATATTTGTTTTTCCTCCTCCTCCTCCTCCTCCCCCTCTTCATCATCATCATCATCATCCTTTTCTTTTTTTTCGCTTACATTTCCTTTTTTTGGACCCTACTTTGGTTTTCACGCATCGATTTGTACAGCAACTCTGTCTGTCTGTCTCTGTCTGTCTGTCTGTCTGTCTGTCTCTCTCTCTCTCTCTCTCTCTCTCTCCCGTAACCTTCGCTTCTTTTGTCTGTCATTGGTGCTGATGGATTTATCCCTTACCGAAGACGAGAATTTTGAAGACTTCAATGACGAGTAAGTAGAGATGTGGATTATATATACATATATAGTCCACTTTAATAATAATAATAATAATAATAATAATAATAATAATAATCTTTGTTTCTGTGTTTTCCGTCTTCTGATTCATTTCAGTCCATCGATGATAAGGGAAAAAAGGATGATGATATGCCGACTGTGATAATGTACTGGGACGTGAAGGAAATCTGTACTGCGATATAACTTGGATGCCTGACTACCATCTGTGATATTACGAACTTAGTAAAACACGGAAGCATTAGCTCCAGTAACAGGGGAGAGAAAGTTCATAGTAAAAGAATATGCAGTACTGAAATCTGGAAAAGGGGAAGCTGAGTGTGGAGGGGGATATGAGAACAGAACCCGTAGATCTGAAGACAACTTTACACACGTTTCCGAGAGAAATGGGTATTGGACTGCTGAGATTGATGGGAGTGGGGAATGTAGACGTTAGGGGCGAGAGAGAGAGAGAGAGAGAGGGGGGGGGGGGCCACAGAATACATTGGCGAAGCTGCTGGGAAGTTGCAGTTATTTTATTTTCATATTTTTTAAGGAGAGGAATTTTTCATTGTGAGGTTTACCATCGTATGAAAAAGGATATGTAAATTGTTTCCAACCATTTAATGACCGTGGTTTCTCTACTAGGAATTTTTGTCAGGATATGTAAACATCGTGTTGAGATAACTTTGGTTGAGGAATTGTTTTTGGTGTGTACACTTTCCTGTCTGTTAAATAATACTGAAAAGAAACTACAGAACTATGGTTATATATGTGACGTTTCTTGTTACATGTCACAGTGCGGCAGTTACTCAAATGAATTACTTTTTAGTTGTATTTACTCTATGCAAACATATTTATTGCAGGGGTACAGCAGTGTTGGTTTCAAGACGGTAGAAGCTGAAATGATGTTTTATTCTCACAATGACTATATTAATAAACTGTTTGCAAGTGAGCGAGAACAACGAGCAAAGCAAGCTGTTGTAGTGATGCGATGTTTCTGTTCAGCTGAAAAATGAACGGCCGAACACGAACCGGCCCGGCCAGACACGACACGGCCCGACAGCGGTGGTTTTCGGAGGCTAGCATTATTGTCTACTGCGCGAGGTAAAGAAGAGATTCCTTCTGCAGGTAGTAGATACATTCAATAAATTTTGTTTTTTGGCTATATATTTGCTCATGAGACCACAGAAACACCTTGGAATCCCAGCTTTCTAAGGGATTGTACTGAGGGCTTCAATTGACATGCTCCATTATGGAATCGAGTTAAAGCAATAAGAAAGTGACACACGCAAAGTAAGAGTTGTTTTTCACTTTCATATATTGGTTGCGCGGGCGGGCGTGTGTGTGTGTGTGTGTGTGTGTGTGTGTGTGTGTGTGTGTGTGTGTGTGTGTGTGTGTGTGTGTGTGTGTGTGTGTGTGTGTGTGTGTGTGTGTGAGAGAGAGAGAGAGAGAGAGAGAGTAATTATTTTAGCTTATTCTTGTGTTATTGTTAAACTACCCCACCAGAAGTACTGAAAGTTTACACCAAGATGAAATTATGATGATAAGGGTACGTACAAATGCTCGCTCGCTCGTCACCTGCTCACTAAGCACACTTTATTAGTACAGTAGATGCAGATGATGGACTATGTGCGCTATTTTGTCAGCAAACCACTATTAATAATAATAATAATAATAATAATAATAATAATTAGTTACCTACTCTTATTGTGTAGCGACAATATGAAAGCGTTGCCATGTGGTCTTCTTCTTTAGGGCGTTGTCGCACCTTTAGTGACCATATACCCAATTGGGACTTTTGACTTTGGAAGTCTGCCATGAAAAATTTTCATATATAAAAAAGTTTAGTCATCTTATTGAATTTGTAGTAGAAGACGTCCTTAAACTTATGTTAGGTTTTAGTGAAAGTTGAAAAATAATTACTGAGGTTTATTCCATAAACAAAAAATTACTTGGGCATAAAAAGTAACTTTGACACTTGTGGGGTGTAATGACAATAAAAATGAAATGACAGCCTTGAGGTTTGGTCAGCTTAGACTAGAAGTGCGAGGCACTTCGTTGACTAGTGCGCAGAATTTTCCCCCGAGAGACAGCCGATCTGTAGAAAATGAAAAAAAGTGTTAATTTTTTTACCCCAAAATCATGCCCCATTTCCTACCATTAGTGGGGGTACCAAAATATTGGGGGATTTGCATGAAATTTGGCCTGCATGTGGCACAAGTACCCTAAAATACATAAGGAAGTGAAATAAGGAAATCCCACCATATTAGATGCCAAAATACCCCAACCTTGTATTGGCAACTTTCAGGGGGCCAAGTTTTGCCGGGTTCCGTACAATGAAAAAGTGCATAAGTGTACCTAGATATTGGGGGATTTGCATGAAATTTGGCCTGCATGTGCCTCAAGTACCCTACAACACAAGAACATCTGAAATAAAGATATTCCAGCATATTAGATGCCAAAATACCCCAACCATGTGCAGGCAACTTCGCCGACGCTTTCGGTTCTTTCCATCATTCAGGAGTCAAAAGTGCAAAGGTCAGCCACAACTCCGGAATCACCACCAAATTGTCTGAAAATAAAGATTAAACCTTCCTTTACAAGAAAATAATGTGTTTTTCTCTTACCTTTAGCTAAAGCAGTTGTGGCACACGACGTTGGAATGCTTGACTCACACATGGTTCCGACAAGTGACGCAGGCAACCCTGGACCTGGAGAACTGGCTTTTGGAGCAGAGGGCACATCTCTTCCTCTTCTTGGCGGAAGGTTCTTGGTCTTCTGGTTGGTCTTGTGAAGAGTTATCAGCCACTGAGAAGGTAGAGCATAAAAGGACCCTGAGGTTGCGAGGTAGCGTGATGGCTTGGAGTCTTTTCATGGCCCAAGGCTTGCAGAGTTGCTCACACAACAGTAGACCAAATTCTCTCCTGGTAATGATGCCCTTCCCAGGATTCCTGGTTTGGTGTATGATGTAGGCGTTGGTGTATGCAATATTTATCATGCCGTAGAACATACAGAGGGGCCAGCGTCTCGTCATCCGGCTGCAGGATGTGCCACTGCACAGCTGGTCAAAGGTGTCAACCCCACCTTTAGTGGCATTATAGAACATCTGGATGTCCGTCTTCACTTTCTCGATGACTGTGGGATTGTGGTGCATGGTGCTGATGAGCTGTACCCTCTTGTCCTTCTTGTTGGCCTTATGGCAGATCATGGTCATCTTCCTTTCGTAGCTGTAGAGAGCCACAGTCTGCCCAACTTCCAATGGGTAGTGCAGCAAGTCGGTTGGCAGCTGGGGTTTGCATTTAATCGTGCCGACGAACTCGATGCCCCTCTCACGAAGGGACATGGCACCAGGTACTGTACTAAACCAATTGTCCGTCGTCACGGTTCGTCCGCGTAGTGTGTAAGGTTGTGTCAGCTTTAGTAGGTAGTACTCCCCCAGGGTCACGCCTCTCGGTAACTCCACCGTCCCCTTCCCCAAGTACGGAAGAGCATTGCACATATAGTGTGACTCTGCGTCACACAACATCACAATCTTCAAGCCATACCTGTAGAAAAACGTGTTAGGTTAGTAAATCAGCAGATGACAGGTGAGTAAATCAGCAAGTGTACAGGTAAGTAAATCAGCAAATGACAGGTAAGTAAATCAGCAAGTGTACAGGTAAGTAAATCAGCAAATGACTGGTGAGTAAATCAGCAAGTGTACAGGTAAGTAAATCAGCAAGTGTACAGGTAAGTAAATCAGCAAATGACAAGTAAGTAAATCAGCAAGTGTACAGGTAAGTAAATCAGCAAATGACTGGTAAGTAAATCAGCAAGTGTACAGGTAAGTAAATCAGCAAATGACAGGTAAGTAAATCAGCAAGTGTACAGGTAAGTAAATCAGCAAATGACAAGTAAGTAAATCAGCAAGTGTACAGGTAAGTAAATCAGCAAGTTCACAGGTATCAGCAAATAACAGGTTAGTTGAAAATACTGTTACCAGTATATATAATTATAAAAATAACAGGCAAGTTGTAAATATTGGTACTGGTATATAAAAATGACTTATACTTGCAAACATTAGTACTTACTTAGCTGGCTTGTTGGCGATGTACATCCGAAATGTACAGTTGCCCCTGAACGCGAGGAGCTGCTCGTCAATGGTGAGGTTTTGGCCAGGTACGTAGCTGATTGTGCAGGCTGTCACTAGTGCGTCCCACAGCGTCCTAATGGGTGCCAGCCTGTCTTCACATACCCTCTCTTCTCTGGTATCTGGGTCATCAAATCTCAAGGCCCTCATGAGGAAACAGAATCTTCTTTCGGACATTGTGCTCCGGTACAAAGGGCATCCATCCAGAGTAGACCACATCTGCTCACTGCTGACGTGGTTGTCATGCTTGATGCCAGCCATGACGAGGGTACCCAGCAAAGCCTTCAGCTCTATCAGGGTCAGGTCAGCTGTGGTCGTCTTGTCTTTGTACTTGAAATTGTCCCTGATCTCCAGTATTTTCTTGTTGGTATAATAAACAACTGCAGCTAGCTCTATGTCAGGCAAATACCACCCAAAGAGGTCTATTGGCTGGGTGAGTTGCAGTGTATCCTCTGCAGGTGCACCTGCTGGGAATTTTTGTGTTGCCGATATCCTTGGAAGGTCGGGGTTAGGGTCACGGTGCCACAGACTTTTGTCCTTGGCCAAGACAGTTTCCTTATGGAATCGAATGATAGGTTGTCCAACACTGGCACGGACAGGGCCTCTACTCCGCTTCCTACTCTTCAACTCGATGGAGTTCAGCCTGGAAGTATCAACATTGACAGGCGGCGGCGTCACTGGTGACACTCCTGGAGGCACTACTGGGGCATTGGAGGGGCCTGCTGTGGGAAGTTCTGGCACTTGTGTAGCTGGAGACACTGGAGGCAACTGTGTGGATGGTCGAGGCACTGTTGGCACCCGTGTGGAAGGTCATGGCACTGTTGGCACCCGTGTGAAAAGTCGTGGCACTGTTGGCACCTGTGTGGCACCTGAGGAATTCTTTCTAGGTCGCCCCCTTTTCCTCTTAGTGACCGTGGAAATTGGCATAGACAATAAGGGCATGGGGTCGTCAGCAGTAGGCGAATCATCGTCATCTTCGTCCCATGTGGCACCTAGTGGCACTCGAGTGGCACTTGGAGGCACTCGTGAGGTAGATGGTGGCACTGGGGAGGTATGTGGTGTCACATGTGTACTTGCAGACACTGGCACCCGTATAGACACTAGTGGCACTTGAGTGGCACTTGGAGGCACTGGTGAGGAAAACGGTGGCACTGGGGAGGTAGAAGGTGGCACTGATGAGGTCTTTGAGGGCCCTGGTGGTGGTGTGGACTTTATGGGAAGCCCAGGCTCAAGTCCTGTTGAAATGGGGGACAAACTATTGTGAGACACTGTAGGGTCGTTTGAGGGGGCCGCCTCTGCAGAACGTGGTGTGTGGAAACTTCTGTCATGAGCTGCTAGTGTAGCCCTACGCCTTCTCTGCCTTGGGGGAATCCCAAATAACAAATCCTCATCCATAGTAGAAGTGTTTAGAAGACCAGCAGGTGGGGTTGAAGGGTGGGGAGGAGGAAAAACCTCACGTGTGCAGAGCGCCCCTTTTTCACCAACAGGCAATTTCAGAGAGCCGACTTCGTCGTCGTCGTCGTCTGTGTCGTACTGGTGGTCGGTGATCCTCCGAAATCGCTTGAGTGACTCCCTTATCTTCTTCCGTGACACTTTACTATAAAAAGATGAAGGGGAAACAGAAGAATTCGCTTCTGAGGAGGAACTGCAGTTGGCAGAAGAAGTGCATCGTTGTGGCAACGGGACGCTCGCAGCGTTGTCACATTGCGTTCTTTCCCCTGCATCACCCCTCTCCCTCACTGACATCACCAGACTTATGTACCACCGACGGATTCGTACACTTCTCAGCGTCACTTGCATCACTGTCTTCCTCAAATAACATAGGCCAAATGTCCTCGTCCTTGACCCAACGTACAGACATTATCTCCTACACAAACTGAAAAAAAAAAAAAAGGCGAAGTTACATTAGGAAGCAACAGGGTACACGTGGCACACTAAAGTTCATCCTACTCTCCTAGCCTCGCTCAGGGTCTCACCTATGTTGGCATGTAGCGTCTCTTTCATTTCACGATTGTCACTGTATAATATACTACAAAATATATAATATTCACTAAAAAAAAATAATGTTAAACTTTGGTAACCATATACCCACCAGGGCTTCGAAGGGGCTGTAGAGAGCAAACCATGGGAGAGCGGAGCGCAGCACGTCCACTGACCAGTGCAGCCAGCCGGCAACTGACGAACACGGGACAGAGAACCCGCGAAAAACGCGCGCCAACACACTTTCTTGAGAAAAAAGTGGTTCTGCGCATGAGCGGAAGGCCCGATTGTCCTAAGATTACCTATCCAGGGTTAAAATGTTGAGCCCTGAGCTGGTATGACCGGGCAGCGAAATTTTTTTTCCTGCCCAGTTCCGTCACTTTGCACATATGGCAACGTTGCCCTGTGTTTAGTTTGGCAACGCCGCGCAGCAGTGAGCCATGTCGATGCCAGGTTTAGTATTCATCACAATTGTTTACCTTTTTTATGCTTGACTATAAATATAATACCTGACTATCTATATTTTACATGGACTGAAAGAATAATAGAGACATAGAGGTCATATAGTTTTCGCTGCCTTAGCTTAAATAAATATAAAAAGGGGCCATACCACTGTCTTTACTTCGTCACTCGTCTGCTGAAAGAGAGAGAGAGAGAGAGAGAGAGAGAGCTTGAAACAGTATAAAATAACATGCAGGGTCATCAATAAAAAGTGAGTATGCAAGGAAGATACTCTCTACACTTTGCTAAAATTAGTTATATGTTGATTTCATGAAAATGCGGTACGTCTTAGGGGTGGTACATGACTGTTCGTTGAGAACACTTATCAGTAACATATGTTGTAGGCCTATACTGCTTTACCTGTCATTTCTTGTCATTGCTCCCAGACGTACGATTCAATCAGCTGTGTTTACAGGAGAGAGAGAGAGAGAGAGAGAGAGAGAGAGAGAGAGAGAGAGAGAGAGAGAGAGAGAGAGAGGTTAATGACCCATAATATTTTATCACCTAAAACGCTTTTCATGATCATTCTTAAGGGTTAACCTTGGTAATTTCTGTTGCAAGCTGGGAAATATTGGTATCAATGATGCCTGAATATCAATGTTTCATTAGACATTTTCTTAGGTATATATGTCAGGTTAGATTTCAGATTATTTTCTTGTTTTTCTTAGGTATATTAGTAAAATCATTTGTCAGGTTATATTTCAGATTATTTTCTTGTTTTTCTTTGGTATATTAGTAAAATCATGTCAGGTTACATTTCAGATTATTTTCATGTTCTCATGTCCTTTATTTCATGTTATGTATGCTTGAAGGGTTTTTGTATTTGATGAAATGCAAAGCTTTATTTGTTACGGTATAATCTTTATTAAATATTACACAGCACCAGGCACCATATGCTATTTCCCATGTGCTGATGACAGGCATTGGGTCAGACATGAGACATTATAGACCATTGTGTGCAAAATAAGTAAATCAAGAGAAACAAGGAATTAAAAAAATAAACTCAATATATTCTATTTGGTAATAGCATTGGGCTGGGAACACATTTGCTGATCTTCAGTGAGGGACTGAATGTAAAATAATGATTGGAAAATAAGCAATTATTGTTGTCATATTAAGGGTCTACTTTGTTGTTCGTGAATAATCTCAGACAGTCTGTGCAACTGACCCATCTACCATAGGCAAGCAATCGCCCCTGCAAGTTTATCCTATGCAGTGGTTTTGGCGCCCCTTCGCGCGGCGTTGCCAAACTAAACACAGGACAACGTTGCCATATGTGCAAAGTGACGGAACTGGTCAGGAAAAAAAAATTTCGCGTCCGGGCCACTGGAGACTGTGGTCTGTTTTTTGCCTTCCTCAACGGGTCACAGGTAGTAGCAGGAAATGTGTTGTCCATCACCGCTGGTTGACGAATCTCTCCTCTCCTCTCTCTCTCTGCCATGTGGTATGTAAGGTATGTGTAATATAAACAAGATCTGAAGACCCTAAGGTAAATTCGTGTGTAACATCAACATGATCTAAAGACAAAGGTGTCAAAGAACACACATGTAAATTTTAAGTTTGTCTCAATAACTAGCTAAGTGTATACTTAACTATAATCATATTCCTTTCATATCATAAGAGGGACCACAGCTATATATCTGGAAAGTTATAGAATTAAAACTTCTATTTTTTCTAAAACATGTTGCAAAGAAAATGTCGAGCAGATTAGAATCTGGTACTTTCCACTAGATTAAATCACAAAATATTAAATTATTCAGCAAATATTTTAATCAGAGGATTTTCAACCAAATAGCTGTCTCAAATAGTTTCTGAGATATTTCAATTTCATATATGCAGTAAATTACCTTCAAAAATAGGTCAAGGTCATCTAAATTCGGCATTAGGACTTGGGTTCCCCTAGGGTACTTTATGTGAAATATCATCAAACCGTAGAAAGATGTGCGAAGAAAAAATAATTATTATTATGTGCGAAGAAAAAATAATTATTATTATCATTATCAAAATACTGACGAAAAGAAGTTCAGCTATTTATATGTAGAAGCTAAATGATAATAATAATAGTAGTAGAAACAATAGTAAAAGAAGCAGAGTAACAGAAAAAGACGGTAAAACAGAACCTTGGGAAACTGTCACCGATACATTTGGAACACAGTCGCTCGGGAGCCGAAGTGCAGAGCAGGAAGCGAAGCTGAGGGATTGAGGGCCGGAAAACAGAAAGGACCATCGGAAGATATTGGAAATGAGAGAGAGAGAGAGAGAGAGAGAGAGAGAGAGAGAGAGAGGAAAAAACAATTGTCTACCAGAAGATATTGGGAAAAGAGAGAGAGAGAGAGAGAGAGAGAGAGAGAGAGAGAGAGAGAGAGAGAGGAAAATACAATGGACTACCAGATGATATTGGGAAGAGACAGACAGACAGACAGACAGAGACAGAAAGAGAGAGAAATGCAATGGGCTACCTGAAGATATTAGGGAGAGAGAGAGAGAGAGAGAGAGAGAGAGAGAGAGAGAGAGAGAGAGAATGACAGCAGACAGACAGACAGACTGAGAGGAAAATACAATGGACTACTGGAAGATATTGGGAAGAGAGAGAGAGAGAGAGAGAGAGAGAGGAGAGAGAGAGAGAGAGAGAATGTATAGCCTACACACCTATTGACTGTAACGAGGCTGTTTGTTGTATGGCAAGCTAACGTATAACTAACGTAACTTTTGTATAAGGCAAAGACAAAGATGGCAACAGGGAAAGGTTTTTCCAACCCACCATACGTCAGCCGAAGGCGGCAGGAAACAGAAGGATCACCATATAGTAGGCTACCATGTAGTTCCACTGGCTTTGCACGAGGTTTTGTCATAATTCTATTACAATTGTATGTTATGGTGTTGAATATTTGACTGTTATCATGTGGCCTTAAAATTTGAAGGATTGGTCTGAGTATCCATTCTTTTACCATTGGATTACCTCGATTTCTTCCACAGTATTTGAAATGTTGGCCTACAATATTGCTCTGCAGAGCAATATATCTCCCCCTTGCTTGACTTTCTACCAATCCACTGTTTTGCTAAAATCAGATAAAAACTGTTTTACTTATTTCAGTGACATGCCGGCACACACGGGTCCATGTTTTATTATGACCATTGATTTTGACTGTTGACCAGTTCATATAACTGAATCTCATCGTCCTTTCCTTACCTTCAACCACTGAAAACAGTGTGGTCCAAAACGGACCAGGTCTTTTTAAGTTGCCATTGTTATGTGATACTGGCATTTGACCTGTCCCTGTGACCTTCGCATCAGAATGGAATCCAGTCATCTGTTCTCAACCGTGATGTGTTCCCCAAAGTTTAGTCAAAATGTTGCTGCAACGTTAGATAAGTTTCTTTGGCCATGACCTTTACTCATTCTTCTCGTTCTTTTATAAGTTTCTCTGACCATGACCTTTACTCATTCTTCTCGTTCTTTTATAAGTTTCTCTGACCATGACCTTTACTCATTCTTCTCGTTCTTTTATAAGTTTCTCTGACCATGACCTTTACTCAGTCTTTTCGTTCTTTTTTATACTCCGAACCTTTCACAAACTATTGTTTAACTGAATCAAAAATGTTAAGTTGGTCTTACCGTAATGGCTGAACCTTTGATCATTCCCTACCACCTTGACCTTTGATTGGTTATTCTCAAAACAGATTTCCTTCAATCTTGGACTACTCTACATGCTTACATGGATCTAAATAGGAGGTTCTGGGAATGCTGAAGGAAGTTATTTATCTGTAATTTGCTACCCAGATTTGCTTTTTGTTCTGTAATTCTCGACTGTAGCACCAGTCGAGCAGGGCAGTACTCCCGAGGTGGATGGAAAGCTGATGACAGGGAGTGCTGGAGCTCCCGTTTCATCAGCCCTCAGGACTAGTTCCTGACCATCCCCCTTTGCTGAACTTTTTCAGTGTCTCAGTTACACAGAGAGTAGGCCAGCATGCTCTCCAGTACAAATTTCTCTAACTATCTTCACCAAACTACATGCACAGTACACACTACACTTCCTTTTCAAAAATCAATAAAAATGGCGTCTATTAATCAAGCCTCGGAGTCCCCAGGGGGGGGGACCATAAATGCCCCCGCCATCTGCCCCTCTCCCGGTGACGACTCGAGGTGCCTGGAACCACTGTCTGACTCTCTTCTTCTTCATTTCTGCAACATTCGCGGCCTTTCATCTAACTTTCGCTCTGTTGAGCACCACCTCTCCTCCTCTAAACCTCACCTTCTTTTTCTGACGGAGACTCAGCTGTCTGAGGCAACCGACAGCAAACCCTTTTCTGTATCCTCCTACTTTCTCTATACTCATTTCAAAGCCAAAGGTGGCTGTTGTGTATACATACGCAACGACTTATCTTGCTCTCGTGTTCCTGAACTTGATTCTTCTGAATTCTCCACACTCTGGCTTCGGCTTTCCTGTCATTCTCTGACTAAATATATCTGTGCTGTTTACTTATCCCCGAATTCTACTGACTATCAAAAATTCTTTGACTATCTTACTTCTACGATGGAACACATTCTGTCCATTTCTCCTTTCTCTGAAATCTCCATTCTTGGAGATTTCAATGTTCACCACCACCTTTGGCTCTCCTCTCCTTTCACGGATCCACCTGGTGAACAAGCCTACATCTTTTCTATCCTTAATGACCTAGAGCAGCTTGTACAGCACCCTACCCGTATCCCTGACCGCCTTGGAGAGAGCTCCAACATACTTGACCTCTTCCTCACAACTAATCCTTCTGCTTACTCTGTTAATCTTTTCTCTCCGTTGGGCTCCTCCGATCACAACCTTATTACCTTAACCTGTCCTATCACTCCGGTACGGCCTGTGGACCCTCCAGGGAAACGTCGTCTGTGGCACTTTGGAGCCGCGAACTGGGAGGCCCTCAGGCAGTACTTCTTTGATTTTCCCTGGAATGATTATTGCTTCCATGGCCGGGAGCCATCTGAGTGTGCCTCGCGCATTACGGAGGTTATTCTCTCGGGCATGGAAGCATACATTCCTTTCTCATATCCTTTGACTAACGCAAGAAAGCCTTGGTTTAATCACGCTTGTTCTAATGCTGTCCGCAACAAGGAGAGGGCCTACAAATGGTACCGGAGCCAACCCACACCTGAATCACATCATCTTTACGTTTCTGCCCGGAATCGTGCTAAGTCTGTTCTTCGCTCTACTAAAAATAATTTCATCCATACTAAATGCTCTCAACTCTCCAACTCGAATTCTTCCCGCTCCTTCTGGCACCTTGCCAAAAATCTTTCTAACAACTTTACCTCATCATCCTTCCCTCCTCTTTTTCTACTCTGATGGTTCTGTAGCTATTTCTTCTACTGATAAAGCAGATCTCTTCGCACAGACTTTCTCCTCCAATTCCACCTTAGACGATTCCGGTGCTGTTCCTCCTTCACTTCTCCCCTCTGACTTCCTCATGGCTGACATTAAAATTTCTTCAGTTGATGTATTTTCTGCCATCACTGGCCTCCAGTACTAACAAGGCATATGGGCCTGATGGGGTCCCTCCTGTTGTTCTCAAGAACTGTGCTTCTGTGCTTACACCCTGCCTAGGCAAACTCTTTCGCCTTTGTCTGTCAACTTGTACCTTTCCTTCTTGCTGGAAGTTTGCTCTCATTCAGCCAGTCCCAAAGAAGGGTGACCACTCCCAACCCTCCAACTATCGTCCAATTGCTTTAACGTCCTGTATTTCAAAAGTTTTCGAGTCAATTCTTAATAGAAAAATTTTAAGGCATCTTTCCTATCACAACCTTCTTTCCGATCGTCAGTATGGGTTCCGTCAGGGACGCTCCACTGGCGATCTTCTCACCTACCTTTCAGACTCCTGGTCATCCTCCTTTCGGGACTTTGGCGAAAGCTTTGCCATTGCACTTGACATCTCAAAGGCTTTCGATCGAGTCTGGCATAAATCTTTAATTTCCAAACTGCCCTCCTACGGTTTCTATCCTTCTATCTGTGCCTTCATCGCTAGCTTCCTTTCTGGTCGTTCTATAGCCGCTGTTGTAGACGGCCATCGTTCTTCTCCTAGATCTATCAACAGTGGTGTTCCTCAGGGCTCTGTCCTATCACCAACTCTCTTCCTTTTATTCATCAATGATCTTCTAAGCTGTACATCTAACCCTATCCACTCATACGCTGATGACTCCACCCTTCACCTTTCCATTCGGTTCCCGCAACGCCCATCTCAACAGTTACTTCAAGAAACAAGGGATGAGGCTATGGCACACCTAATGTCTGACTTGGCTCGTATCGCTGACTGGGGTAAAAATAATATGGTTGTCTTTAATGCATCTAAGACTCAGTTCTTACACCTATCAACCCGACAAAATCTTCCACAGGTATACCCATTAATGTTTAATAATATTCAGCTTAATCCTGCATCATCCTTGAACATGCTTGGGGTTTCATTTACTCGGGACTTATCTTGGAAAGATCATATTACATCTCTTGTAAAATCTGCTTCTAAGAGATTGGGTGTGCTAAGCCGACTCCGCTCTTTCTTTACCCCTGCACAATTGTTGACTCTATACAGAGGTTTTATCCGCCCCTGTGTGGAGTACAACTCTCATGTGTGGGGAGGCTCCCCACATACAGCTCTTCTCAATAGGGTGGAGTCAAAGGCTTTTCGTCTCATTAACTCTCCTCCTCTTACTGACTCCCTTCAACCTCTGTCTCTTCGCCGCACTGTTGCATCTTTATCTCTTTTCTATCGCTACTTTAATGGTCACTGCTCCTCTGAACTGTCTGCTTGCATTCCTCCACCTCTACGACGGGCGCGTAGCACCCGTCTGGCAGCAAACTCTCATCCCTTTTCTGTCCAACTCTCTAATGCAAGAGTTAACCGTTACTCCCAGTCTTTCATTTATGCAACAGGTCAACTCTGGAACTGTCTCCCTCTGTCTGTATTTCCTGCTGCCTATGATCTCCAGTCTTTCAAACGCAGTGTGTCCAGGCATCTCAAAATGATCGGATCTTGAATTTGGCTCTCTATTGTATTTTGTTTTTCTCTTGGAGGGAACTGTTACTGCGGGCCATGGCCTTTGGTTCCTTCTTCCTCGCAAAAAAAAAAAAAAAAAAAAAAAAAAAAAAAAAAGAATAAGTAGGCTAGAAGGTCTGTGTAGAAATGAGGATGTGATGTTTGTCTATGTCTGGGACAATTTTACTCATGACAGGAGTTGGTATGGTCTATGCAGCTTTCACCTCGCTATGGTAAAAAAAGCTAGGTTAGGTAGGGTTCTAGATGGCAGAGTTAGGCATGCTTTAGGTGGAAAAAAAAAAAACAGGTTGAAACAGGGACAGCAAATAACAGCGATTAATAAACCAATCCCTGAGGCTAATGATGGTAACGTACAGTATGTGAGATGAGATTAGGTCACCAACCGAGCCTGGCGGATATGACCTTACTTCAGGTGCAGGTAACAACTGGGGAATTTGTGGAGAGAGTGGTATTGCCATGTCACTGGGTCATAGGATTGTTGCCATATCGACTGAGGATTAAAACAATTAAACTGGGATAATTTTAGCTTGTCCCAGTCATATCATATCCAGTCGTTTTATGAATATCGTGAATGAGAGAAGTATTATTTCAAAGTGGGACGAATTAATTACTCATCCACGTATAAAAAATTCCGACATAATTTTGAATACGGAATCATGGTTAAACCCTTGTAACCAGCACCTTATTGGAGACGTATTGCTACAAATTTATAAAATTATATATATATATATATATATATATATATATATACATATATATATATATATATATATATATATATATATATATATATATGGCCTGTTGTCCTAATGGATCTCGGTGTCAGGACTCCATATTATAATTACTAATAATAATAGATAGATAAATAGATAGATAGACAGAGCTCCAGGCAAGCCTGGGAAAGGGAAATGATCTTGCAGGTTAACTGAGGAAATGTTGACAATACACTGGAAGTAGCAAGTTAGGTAGTGTGTCAGCGAGATAACATACGAACAAAGCCTAGTGACCATACACACACATACACACATACTCACATACAGGTTTCTAGAACTTTCCAACCACAGTGTAACACACGTGTCACGACCCCTGCTGCACCAGAATTTAGGAAGCAGAGCTCAGAAGGAGACAGGCCATAGAACCGGCAGGAAGTAGGGAGAACGAGCCTAGCAACATGGGCGAGAGAGAGAGAGAGAGAGAGAGAGAGAGAGAGAGAGAGAGAGAGAGAGAGAGAGCGCAAGACAGGGAGGTTAGCTCGAGGGACTCTATACTTCACTCGTGTGTGAGACTTTGTTAAAATTGCCAAGACAAATAAAAGTAGTCCCATACTCATCTTTACCTCTCCTGTCATTGCATGACAAATGGGAACGAAGATTATCTGCTTACAAATTACTCAAGTATAATAACCGCTCATCCACAAGTCTAATATATATATAACTAATCTACAAAACTCCACTACAAGAAGCTACAAAGTCTTTGTGACATTTTGTGGCCAGCGAATCTAAGGACATTGTCTCTGAATCAACAGTGAATTTCTACAAAAGCAGGCGAGACTCTACAAGATTAGCTTCAGTTCTACAATGAATTCCTACAAAATACAAGCCCACGAGTGTACAATTGATTCTGCATTATCAAGAGTGAAAACAAAAAAATACCTCTCACAACCAACAACTCACAACCAACTCCTGACAGTATTCTCTCCAACCCCCCCTCCGTCTCCACGATCATCACGCTGATTTAGAAGTGATCACACAACGTCTTGCTAGTAGTTTAACTAAATACTGATACAAACAATCTTGCAATTTCTACGACGAACCAACGAACTACAACCATCTACAATCAACTGCAAGTAACAACTCCACGAGTCGTCTGTATAATCTTCTACACGCACCTACAAGTAGTGGCAGTCTTCATCCTACAATGAGTAAATCACAAGAAAAAAGGACCGAGAATACATCAAGAAAGAAAAAACAAAACAAACAACCGAAGAGTGAGATACGACTCACAACTCACAACCACCAGACCTCACCCTTCTCTCTCTGCTACATCCACCCTACCTCCACCGCTGACGCAGGAGTCAAGAGGTCAAGACGACGAAGCAAATACCAAGTCCATATTCACAACCCATCTTACTCACTTCTCTTCACTCAAGTTACTCGTCGCTACTCATTTACTTACCACAGCTACCAGTGTGGGAAGTCGACGTCACCGTACGTGTGCTGAGACGACGACAAGCCGTGTGTCTGACACTCCACAACACGTCAATCAACCCGTGAAGAACAACTCTATCACCACGTGCAACACAACTCACACCATTCCCACCACGGTAAAAATTAGTGAGTTACATAGTTACTTCATCTATACGATACACAGTGATAGACAACACATTTTGCACAAACATATAAAACCTGCTGTATAATTACAACTTAAATACATATAGCTACTTCAGTTATCTTCATAATTCAATCATAAAATACTTGCACAAACAATAAATATTCTACACTGTATATATTCATTCATTTATTATAGCATTTATTTACTACCAACGAGTGTTACCATTAATACCTACATAAAATACGTGTTGCATACATACAGCTATACATTATTACATCTACAAAGTAATAAAGAAAATATATCATCACAGTTACTCAGTGAGCGATTAAAAGAACTGTATTAAACATTTATTAATTAAAGCTACTTTGTGGAACCAGATAAATTAAGTTACGAGGAAAACCAGAAAAGAAAAAAAAAATGGCTAACACAAATGACGTTAGCAAGAATGAACATCTTCAACACAATCGTGAAGACAAAGATTTCCACACAGTGCTGACACACATATTGTCCATGATAGGTACAAGTGAACAACAAGTCAGTGTATATAGTTAAGACTGTATATAGTGTATATATATTTTTTTATATAAAATAACAAAATATGGGACTATATAATATCATGTTCAGTAATATCTGTGCAATATAAACTAAACCTTAAAAATGGGTCCCAAGGGAATTAACCAGCAATTATGCAACCATGAACAAAACAGAAAAAGCGTATACAAACGAAGAAAAACAAACTATAGAAAATCAATACATACAAAAAAAAGAAAAAGAAAAAGAAAGAAAAAGAAATAGAGTAAGATCACATAAACAAATGAAAATAACCGTAAGTGTTACTACAATTGCCAAAATACCACATAAACTCCTTCTATAAGTGAAACAAAAAGCAAATTGTTGTCTCCACAAGCTAGTGGCATGACACATCATCACTATCATCGACCGCAGCATGACCGGATTCAATGTCAGGACTGCAATTATTACAATTATGTACCTACAAACGATATGTAACAATTATGTAACGACAAACGATTGATTATATATTACACTTCCTACAGTTATGTAATGACAAACAATATGTAACAATTTGTAACAGTTGCATTAACAAGATGTAACTTTTATGTAACTTTAACTACAATTATAAGGCCAACACAAATATGTAACAGTTGCATTAACAAAATGTAACTACAATTATAAGGCCAACACAATTATACATTACCACAGTATTATGTAACAATTCATATAATGTTACAATTATGTATTACTACAATGTTACTACAATGTAACAATTACAATACAATTATGTAACAATTCACAATGTTACAATTATGTATTACCACAATGTTACTAAAATATTATAAGTCATACAATTATACCACAATTCTGTATTACCAGAATCATCTTACAAGTTAGGTGAAATATTAGACATTACTAAAGGGATAATTCAATATGTAATGTAATAACCTAGCAGTATTACCATTGCACAATTATATGCGTATGTCTGTTATACATACACATCTTACAAAATGTCATACAACAACCATTGCATTTATTCAAATATGTATACAACTTGTTTAAACTGTAATATTACTAGATCATTGCAATTTACTATGAATACACCAGTCGAGCAGGGCAGTACTCCCGAGGTGAATGGAAAGCTGATGACAGGGAGTGCTGGAGCTCCCGTTTCATCAGCCCTCAGGACTAGTTCCTGACCATCCCCCTTTGCTGAACTTTTTCAGTGTCTCAGTTACACAGAGAGTAGGCCAGCATGCTCTCCAGTACAAATTTCTCTAACTATCTACACCAAACTACATGCACAGTACACACTACACTTCCTATTCAAAATTTAAAAAAAAATGGCGTCTCTTCACCAAGCCTCGGAGTCCCCAGGGGGGGGGACCATAAATGCCCCCACCATCCGCCCCTCTCCCGGTGACGACTCGAGGTGCCTGGAACCACTGTCTGACTCTCTTCTTCTTCATTTCTGCAACATTCGCGGCCTTTCTTCTAACTTTCGCTCTGTTGAGCACCACCTCTCCTCCACTAAACCTCACCTTCTTTTCCTAATGGAGACTCAGCTGTCTGAGGCAACTGACAGCAAACCCTTTTCTGTATCCTCCTACTTTCTCTATACTCATTTCAAAGCCAAAGGTGGCTGTTGTGTATATATACGCAACGACTTATCTTGCTCTCGTGTTCCTGAACTCGATTCTTCTGAATTCTCTACACTCTGGCTTCGGCTTTCCTGTCATTCTCTGACTAAATATATCTGTGCTGTTTACTTATCCCCTAATTCTACTGACTATCAAAAATTCTTCGACTATCTTACTTCTACGATGGAACACATTCTATCCATTTCTCCTTTCTCTGAAATCTCCATTCTAGGAGATTTCAATGTTCACCACCACCTTTGGCTCTCCTCTCCTTTCACGGATCCACCTGGTGAACAAGCCTACATCTTTTCTATCCTTAATGACCTAGAGCAGCTTGTACAGCACCCTACCCGTATCCCTGACCGCCTTGGAGAGAGCTCCAACATACTTGACCTCTTCCTCACAACTAATCCTTCTGCTTACTCTGTTAATCTTTTCTCTCCATTGGGCTCCTCCGATCACAACCTTTTTACCTTAACCTGTCCTATCACTCCAGTACGGCCTGTGGACCCTCCAGGGAAACGTCGTCTGTGGCATTTCGGAGCCGCGGACTGGGAGGCCCTCAGGCAGTACTTCTTTGATTTTCCCTGGAATGATTATTGCTTCCATGGCCGTGTGCCATCTGAGTGTGCCTTGCGCATTACGGAGGTTATTCTCTCGGGCATGGAACCATACATTCCTTTCTCATATCCTTTGACTAACACAAGAAAGCCTTGGTTTAATCACGCTTGTTCTAATGCTGTCTGCAACAAGGAGAGGGCCTACAAAAGGTACCGGAGCTAACCCACCCCTGAATCACATCATCTTTACGTTTCTGCCCGGAATCATGCTAAGTCTGTTCTTTGCTCTACTGAAAATTATTTCATCCATACTAAATGCTCTCAACTCTCCAACTCGAATTCTTCCCGCTTCTTCTGGCACCTTGCCAAAAGTCTTTCTAACAACTTTACCTCATCATCCTTCCCTCCTCTTTTCTACTCTGATGGTTCTGTAGCTATTTCTTCTACTGATAAAGCAGATCTCTTCACACAGACTTTCTCCTCCAATTCCACCTTAGACGATTGCAGTGCTGTTCCTCCATCACTTCCCCCCTCTGACTTCCTCATGGCTGACATTAAAATTTCTTCAGTTGATGTATTTTCTGCCATCACTGGCCTCAGTACTAACAAGGGATATGGGCCTGATGGGGTCCATCCTGTTGTTCTCAAGAACTGTGCTTCTGTGCTTACACCCTGCCTAGGCAAACTCTTTCGCCTTTGTCTGTCAACTTGTACCTTTCCTTCTTGCTGGAAGTTTGCTCTCATTCAGCCAGTCCCAAAGAAGGGTGACCACTCCCAACTCTCCAACTATCGTCCAATTGCTTTAACGTATTGCATTTCAAAAGTTTTCGAGCCAACTCTCAATAGAAAAATTTTAAGGCATCTTTCCTATCACAACCTTCTTTCCGATCGTCAGTATGGGTTCCGTCAGGGACGCTCCACTGGCGATCTTCTCACCTACCTTTCAGACTCCTGGTCATCCTCCTTTCGGGACTTTGGCGAAAGCTTTGCCATTGCACTTGAAATCCCAATAGCTTTCGACCGAGTTTGGCATAAATCTTTAATTTCCTAACTGCCCTCCTACGGTTTCTATTCTTCTATCTGTGCCTTCATCGCTAGCTTCCTTTCTGGTCGTTCTATAGCCGCTGTTGTAGACGGCCATTGTTCTTCTCCTAGATCTATCAACAGTGGTGTTCCTCAGGGCTCTGTCCTATCACCAACTCTCTTCCTTTATTCATCAATGATCTAAGCTGTACATCTAACCCTATCCAGTCCTACGCTGATGACTCCACCCTTCACCTTTCCATTCGGTTCCCGCAACGCCCATCTCAACAGTTACTTCAACAAACAAGGGATGAGGCTATGGGACACCTAATGTCTGACTTGGCTTGTATCTCTGACTGGGGTAAAAATAAGATGTTTTTAATGCATCTAAGACTCAGTTCTTACACCTATCAACCCGACAAAATCTTCCACAGGTTTACCCACTAATGTTTAATAATATTCAGCTTAATCCTGCATCATCCTTGAACATGCTTGGGGTTTCATTTACTCGGGACTTATCTTGGAAAGATCATATTACATCTCTTGTAAAATCTGCTTCCAAGAGATTGGGTGTGCTAAGCCGACTCCGCTGTTTCTTTACCCCCGCACAATTGTTGACTCTATGCAGGGGTTTTATCCGCCCCTGTGTGGAGTACAACTCTCATGTGTGGGGAGGCTCCCCACATACAGCTTTTCTCAATAGGGTGGAGTCAAAGGCTTTTCGTCTCATTAACTCTCCTCCCGTTACTGACTCCCTTCAACCTCTGTCTCTTCGCCGCACTGTTGCATCTTTATCTCTTTTCTATCGCTACTTTAATGGTCACTGCTCCTCTGAACTGTCTGCTTGCATTCATCCACCTCTACGACGGGCGCGTAGCACCCGTCTGGCAGCAAACTCTCATCCCTTTTCTGTCCAACTCTCTAGTGCAAGAGTTAACCGTTACTCCCAGTCTTTCATTTATGCAACAGGTCAGCTCTGGAACTGTCTCCCTCTGTCTGTATTTCCTGATGCCTATGATCTCCAGTCTTTCAAAAGCAGTGTGTCCAGGCATCTCAAAATGATCGGATCTTGAATTTGGCTCTCTATTGTATTTTGTTTTTCTCTTGGAAGGAACTGTTACTGTGGGCTCATGGCCTTTGGTTCCTTCTTCCTCGTGTAAAAAAAAAAATCAGTAAAGAGTGTCCATTCATCTGGCTGCTATTTACTACAACCCATTGCTTCCAAAAGACATTTTGATGTGATCACAAAATACAAATTCATCCTCCATTTTGAAGAGCTCAAGCAAACCTCCTTCACAGGTTCTGATGAAAGAAAATGTTATTCCTTGAGTTAGCAGTTTTTCTTTTAATTCAGTCTTACCCTACCAATTCAGCAGACTCCTCGCACATAAGAAGATCTCGCACAAAATTTTTCAATTCAGCCTAACTAAGCAAAAAATACAAAAATGTGGTGTCATATGATCAGACGTGGAACACTGAAATCACTGTCCTCATCGCCATTTTCTTCAGATAGACACAGATTCACCTCATCTTTAGAAATGCTCAATGTAATGAAGACTGGAACAGGTACTTCACTGTAGTGAGGGATAAGCTTTCCAGCTGATGGATGGTCAGGATATTGTATGTCAGATTTTTTTCTTGGTATTGTATCCTAAAGCACTGACATGGCAGAATAGCAATCACCGAGATGATTTTGCTGTTCCCCCTAGACAAGCAGAATCTTTCTTTTTCCTTTGGTCCATAATCTCGAGTTTTCAAGACAAGATCGGCAGACTTGTAAGGGAGTAGACTGTAGCACCAGTGTAAAAGTCTAAAAGGGCGGTACTCCCAAGATGGATGTTAAGCTAATGACAGGGAGAGCTGGAGCTCCCGTTTCATCAGCCCTTGGGACTTGCTTTTGATTATCCTCTTTTGCTGAACATTTTCAGTGTTTCAGAAAGAAAGAGTAGACCAGCATGCTTTCCAATACAAGTTCCTTTAAATATCAACAGCAAAATACATGCACATTACACACTACACTTGCTATTCAAAATTTTGTTAAAAATGAAGTCTCAGCACAAGTCCACTCTGTTCTTTGGGGTAGGGGACCATAGAAGTCTCCACCATCTGCCCCTCTCCCGGTGATGACCAAGCGAGATGCCTGGAACCACTGTCTGACTCACTTCTTCATTTCTGCAACATTCGCGACCTTTCCTCTAACTTTCTGTCTGTTCATCCCCTCCCCCCCTCGTCGTATAAACCTCATCTTCTCTTCCCCACAGACACTCGAATGTTTGAGATGACTGATAGGAATCCCTTCTGTATCCTCCTACTTTCTCTTTGCTGATATTAAAGCCAAAAGTGACTGTTGTGTGTATGTAAGCAACAATATGTCTTGCTCTCGTGTTCCTGAACTTGAATCATCATAATTCTCTACTCTCTGGCTTCGACTATCCCGTCAATCTCTGACTAAATATGCATATGTTGTTAACTTATCTCTTAATTCAACTGACTATGAAAAATTCTCCGAGTATCTTTTGTCTAAAATGGAACACATCCTATCAATTTCTCATTTCTCTAAAATCTCCATTTTAGGTGATTTCAATGCTTATCACCACCTATCTTTTCACTGATCCACTTGGTGAACAAGCCTCCACCCTTCTTTCAGTTATAATCCCGCGCGGCTTGTACAGCACGCTACCCATATCCATGACTGCCTTGGAGAGAGATTCGAAATACTTGACCTCTTCCATACAGCTAATCCTTCTCCTTACACTGTTAATCTTTTCTCTCTGTTGGCTGCTCCAATCGCAGCTTTATCAGTTTAACCTGTCCTCTTGTTCCAGTTAGGCCTGTGAACTCTCCCAAGAAGCAGCAGGTTATTCTCTCGGAGAGGTATCATATATTCCTTTCTCTTATCCTGTGACTAATGAACAAAAAATATATTTTAATTGCGCTTCTCCTACTACTGTCCACAACAAGAGATGGCCTACAAACGGTACCAGAGCCAACCCACCCCTTAATCTCATTTTTTTAAATTTTTATGCCTGGAATCGTGCTACTTATGTTTTTCGCTCTGCTAAAAATAATATAATTCCTACTAAATGCTGTGAACTCTCCAACTCAAATTCCTCCCACTCCTTCTGGCAGCTTGCCAGAAACCTTCCTGACAACTATACTTCATCATCCTTCCCTCCTCCTTTCCACTCTGATGATTCTGTAGCTATTTCTTCTACATTTAAAACAGAACTCTTCATTCAGACTTCTCCTCCAGTTCCACCTTAAACGATTCTGGTGTTGTTCTTCCAACACTTCACCCCTGACTTTCTTATTGTTAATTTTAAAATTCCTTGATTGATGTACTTTCTACCATCATTGGCCTCAGTACAAAACAAGGCATATGGGCCTGATGGGGTCCCTCCTGTTGTCCTCAAGAACTGTGTTTCTGTGCTTACTCCCTGCCTAGGCAAACTCTTTCACCTTTGTCAACTTGTACCTTTCGTTTTTGCTGGAGGTGCACTCTCATCCTGTACTCCAAAAGGGTGACCATTGTCTGCCCTCTAACTATCGCCCAATTGTTTTAACATCCTGTATTTTAAAAGCTTTTTAATGATTACTTTACACAAACATTTTAATGCATCTTTCCTGCCATAACCTTTTTTTATGATCGTCAGTATGGGTTCCACCAGGGATGCTCCACTGGATATCTTCTCATATACCTCTGAGACTCCTAGTCAGCCTCCTTTCGGGACTTTGGCGAAAGCTTTGAGATTGCACTTGCCATTTCAAAGGCTTTTGACTGAGTCGCGTATAAATCTTTAATTTCCAAACTGTCCTCTTACGGTTTCTATCCTTCTACCTGTGCCTTCATCTTAAGCTTCATTACTAGTCATTCTATAGCACCTGTTGTAGATAGCCACCATTCATCTCGTAGAGCTATCAATAATGGTATCGGTAGTGGTCCCAGGGTTCTGTCCTGTCATCAGCTCTTTCCTGTTTTTTTTCTTTTTTAATAAAAGAACAGAGGAAGGATAAACAGATGGGTAAAAATAATCCATACACCAGATTACTGGTGTCCTCAGTTCACAAAATATTTGTAACAGTCGGACTTGAACTGCTGTTGGTTGAAGTTTGGAGGGAAACAACTTTGGGGAAGCGAGTTCCAGAGAGATGCAGTTCGGGGAATGTTTATTAATAACATTAGCTGTGCATCTATCCTTGTCCATTCATATACTGATGACTCCACCCTGTCCCTTTCCATTCGCTTCCCACAGAGCCCATCTCAGCAATTGCTTCAACAAACAAGAGATAAGGCTATAGTGCACCTAATGTCTGGCTTGGCTCATATCTCTGATTGAAGTAAAAGTAATTTGTTTTTAATGTTTGAGAAACTCACTTCTAACATCTTTCAACCTGCCAAAATCTATTTTTAACAAAACCGGACTTAATCCTGCAACTTCTTTAAACATATTTTGGATTTCATTGTCTTGGAATTTACAGTACTTAGGAAAGATCATATTACCTCTCTTGTAAAATCTATTTCCAAGAGATTGGGTGTGCTAAGGCGACTCCGTGCCTTCTTTACCCTTCTGCAGTTTTTTTTTATGCGAAGAAGAAGGAACCAAAGGCCATGAGCCCGCAGTAACAGTTCCCTCCAAGAGAAAAACAAAATACAATAGAGAGCCAAATTCAAGATCCGATCATTTTGAGATGCCTGGACACACTGCTTTTGAAAGACTGGAGATCATAGGCAGCAGGAAATACAGACAGAGGGAGACAGTTCCAGAGCTGACCTGTTGTATAAATGAAAGACTGGGAGTAACGGTTAACTCTTGCATTAGAGAGTTGGACAGAAAAGGGATGAGAGTTTGCTGCCAGACGGGTGCTACGCGCCCGTCGTAGAGGTGGAGGAATGCAAGCAGACAGTTCAGAGACCATTAAAGTAGCGACAGAAAAGAGATAAAGATGCAACAGTGCGGCGAAGAGACAGAGGTTGAAGTGAGTCAGTAAGAGGAGGAGAGTTAATGAGATGAAAAGCCTTTGACTCCACCCTGTTGAGAAGAGCTGTATGTGGGGAGCCTCCCCACACATGATAGTTGTACTCCACACAGGGCCGGATAAAACCCCTGTATAGAGTCAACAATTGTGCAGGGGTAAAGAAAGAGCGAAGTCAGCTTAGCACACCCAATCTCTTGGAAGCAGATTTTACATGAGATGTAATATGATCTTTCCAAGATAAGTCCCGAGTAAATGAAACCCCAAGCATGTTCAAGGATGATGCAGGATTAAGCTGAATATTATTAAACATTAGTGGATATACCGGTGGAAGATTTTGTTGGGTTGATAGGTGTAAGAACTGAGTCTTAAATGCATTAAAAACATCCATATTATTTTTACCTCAACCAGAGATACGAGCCAAGTCAGACATTAGGTGTCCCATAGACTCATCCCTTGTTTGTTGAAGTAACTGTTGAGATGGGCGTTGTGGGAACCGAATGGAAAGGTGAAGGGTGGAGTCATCAGCATATGAGTGGATAGGGTTAGATGTACAACTTAGAAGATCATTGATGAATAAAAGGAAGAGAGTTGATGATAGGACAGAGCCCTGAGGAACACCACTGTTGATAGATCTAGGAGAAGAACGATGGCCGTCTACAACAGCAGCTATAGAACGACCAGAAAGGAAGCTAGCGATGAAGGCACAGATAGAAGGATAGAAACCGTAGGAGGGGAGTTTGGAAATTAAAGATTTATAACAGACTCTATCGAAAGCATTTGAGATGTCAAGTACAATGGCAAAGCTTTCGCCAAAGTCCCGAAATGAGGATGACCAGGAGTCTGAAAGGTAGGTGAGATCACCAGTGGAGCGTCCCTGACGGAACCCATACTGATGATCAGAAAGAAGGTTGTGATAGGAAAGATGCCTTAAAATTTTTCTATTGAGAATTGACTCGAAAACTTTTGAAATACAGGACGTTAAAGCAATTGGACGGTAGTTGGAGGGTTGGGAGTGGTCATCCTTCTTTGGGACTGGGTAAATGAGAGCAAACTTCCAGCACGAAGGAAAGGTACAAGTTGACAGACAAAGGCAAAACAGTTTGCCTAGGCAGGGTGTAAGCTGATTTTATACAAGAATATTATTCGCCTCTGTGTAGAATACAACTCTTAGTGTTGGGAGGTTTCCCATATACAGCTCTTCTCAACAAGGTCGAGTCAAATGCCCTTTGTCCCATTAACTCTTTTCCTCCTGCTGGCTCCCTTCAACCTTTACCTCTTCCCCGCACTGTTGCATCTTCATCCCTTTTCTATTGCCAGTTCTATGGTAACTGGTCCTCTGCTTGCATCCCTTCATCACTACAAAGGGCACGTAGCACCCATCTCGCAATAATCTCTCATCCCTTTTCAGTCTAATTCAGGAGTTAACCGTTACTCCCAGCCCTTCATGTATGTCACAGATCAACTCTGGAACTGTCTTCCTCTGTCTGTATTTCCTACTGCCTAGGACCTCCGATCTAAATGCTTTGTTGTCCAGGGATCTCGAAATGAATGGACCTTGCATTTGGCTCTCTGTTATCTTGCTTCTGTTTTTTCTTGGGGGGAACATTCTTAAGAGCTTTTGGTCTTTGGTTCCCTCTTTGCATAAAAAGAAATGCTGAATCAGGGTTCCAAGGTTCACACTGGTCATTCAATTTTATTCGAAAGTATGCATGATATGCCATTCTAACAATGTCTGACATATTGGGTCCATTGTTTTATTTCAGCAAAACATCCTTGGATGTAACCAAAGATATTTAGGTAAAGTTCAGACTTTCTTTGGTTAGCTGTTATAATTACCAGCCGCGATAGCGAAGCTGGTATGCTTTTCAGTTTCTCTGTCTGTCTGTGTATCTGTTAGCACGAAAACTTTGCAACCGCTCAAGATATCTTCACAAAATTTTACACATATGTAGTAGGGATGAAAATCTCCTACAAGCTGGAAATTGGTGAAAGTTGGTCAAGGTCAAGTTCATATTCCGAGCCTCGCTAGATATCTATCGGCTTGCAACTGGCGTCATTTCCTCCCTTGAAAGCGCCTGTATTTACAACCTGTGAAAGAAAACAAATGTGCACTACAGCAACGTAGAGACAGATGAGCAACTAAAACAGATCACTGAAGTTAATTGGATTAATAAGAATTATTGTATATAAATGAATATACCCTATATATAAAAATATAATAAAAATAATACAGAAATAATATATATCGTTAACAGAAATATAAATGATAATGAGCAAAAGCGAGAGTCATGCAACTAAATCGTGTTTTACTCATATAATATAACACCATAATATTATTTGTCTAAATGTGTTGTGCTGTGTAAAAACTGAAGCCATTTTCGGAATCAGTGACCTCTAATTACCCTGAAGTAAGTGTCATTTGTTAGTCAGCATAATTGACGTAGGGCTGATTAATCATTCCAGGGAAAATCAGTGATGTACTGCCTAAGGGTCTCCCAATCAACAGCTCCAAAATGCAAAAGCTGTCACTTCTTGGGAGGGTCCACAAGCCTTACTGGAGTGATAGGACAAATTAAGATGATAAGGTTATGGTCGAAAGAGTCCACAGGAGGAAAAAAAATTACAGTATAAGAAGAAGGATTAGTTGTAAGGAAGAGGTCATTTATGTTAGAACTCTCTCAAATACGGTTAGAGATACAGGTAGGGTGCCAAATAAGATGCTCATGGTCATTAATGATAGAAAAAATTAAGGCTTGTTCACCAGGTGGAACAGTGAAAGGAGAGGAGAGCCAAAGAAAGTGGTGAACACTGAAATTACCTAGAATGGAGATTTCCGAGAAAGGAGAAACTGATAGGATATGTTCCATCTTAACCCCAAACCATTGGGTATCGGTCAGAACTGTCAAAAAATCCGTGGCAGAGCGGCGCCGGGTGTCCGTAAAAACTGCACTTATTTTCCTGGCACAGTTTGAAGTGGCGGCCACTTCATCTCGTCACCAAAAGCTCAGGGAAGACTCCTACTAGCCCGTCCAATCATACCTCAGTCGTCTCTGTGGCTGATAGGTGTAGGATGATCATTTCTTAACCTTTCTCATCAGATTTCGTTCCTGCCTCACTGCCAAGCCTCTTTCCAAGAATACTAGGAAAGGCACAGGGCGTGCCTTGGACACCGCTGAGTCTAGTTTATCTAGTAATGGAGAAGTTTATAACGTTGAGAGCAAAGCCGTAGTCAGGGCCGCAGGCAAATGCACGAACATATCCTTTTTTCGCATAAAAAATTAATCCTCTTCCTCACGTCATTACTCATCAACGCAACGACCTACAGACCTGGGTATACTGTCATTCACGAGAAGAGTTGGTGAGTAATATGTTTTTTTTTTTAGTTCATATTAAGGTTAGAAGATATTAAGGTTAGAAAAAAAGCTATTTTGCCTATTTTCTCATACTGAGGTGAGGTGCAAGCAGATTTTAGCCTGGCATCAAGGAGTTAAAAGTAAGACAGTCAATTTTTTTTATTTTTTTATAGTCAGTAGAATTAGGGGATAGGTAAACAGCACAGATGTATTAATCAGAGAATGACAGGACAGCCGAAACCATAGGATAGAGCCTTCAGATGATTCAAGTCCAGGAACACGAAAGCAAAATATGTTGTTATACATATACACAACAACCAACCTTGGCTTTGAAATGAGTATAGAGACAGTAAGAGGATACAGAGATAAGTTTGCTGTCAGTTGCCTCAGCGAGCTGAATCTCAGTATGGAAGAGAAGATGAGGTTTAGAGAGAGAGAAGTGGTGTTCAGCAAAAAGAAATTTACGGATAAGGCTGCGAATGTTGCAGAAGTGAAGGAGTGAGTCAGACAGTGCTTCCAGGCATCTCCCTTGGCCGTCACCGGGAGAGATGCGGATGGTTAGGGCTTATATGCTCCCCCCCCCCCTTGGGACTCCGAGGCTGAGTGTTGATATACCACTTTTTGTCTTTAAATTAGGAAAGGAAGTATGGTGTATAATGTGCATGCATTTTGGTGTTGACAGTTGGAGGAAGTTGTATAGGAAAGTACACTGGCCAACTCTCTGCATTACTGAAACATTGAAAATGCTCATCAAAGGGGGATGGTCAGAAGCTGTTCCCCAGGGCTGATGAAACAGTAGGTCCAGATCTCTCTATTATCAGCTTTCCAGCCACCTTGGGAGTACTGCCACGTTCGACTGGTGCTACAGCCTACCGCTGTTATTCCCTCGTTTTATAGCAAAAGTAAAGCATCCGCCATCCTTCTTCCCTCTATTAGTACCCCATATCCATAGTGACCCGTCCCTCCAGAACCTTGCCAGTAACATCTGCACATTCTCCTTCCGCTTTGTGTTCATAGACGCCATAATCAATTTGAAATAATTTACGGGAAGCAAAGGTCTAATAACGATTTCTCCACGTACTTTGCAATAATCTAACCTACATTCTCTCACATTTCCGCTCAAGTATATTGTGTTTTCACATCTTGGCATATTAAAAATATTGTAAGCAGTGCATACGACACTCTTGTCTTTAAACATATAAGAATGATGAACGTGGGAAAAAATATTTCTTTAACCCGTGACGAATCAGGAGACAGGTAAAATACAAAGTGTATACATCACATACAAGAGAATATATACCCTGCATCCTATGGGGAAGTTATATACAGTTATACAAGGAGTATCATGAGTAAACATGCGTAAAGCCCTCGAATAAATTTTAGACTATAGATATGAAAATACCGTAAAGTTAATTCTTCAGTGCTGATACACACAGAAATGCCGTGAGTTAAAAGTGAGGCTTTACCATTTTCAGCTCTGGTTTATAAAACAACCACACAAGGCTTGATCTTATGCGTGGCAACGTCAAGCACATAAGAACCATCTTCCACACAGTGACACCCTAAAAAGTGAACTTTGTCTCCCAATTTTCCCTTTAAACCCACGTCGGTTTTTCGTGAGTCCGTCTTCACTTATGCACGTAACAATGCAATACACGTGACACTGACTATTTCTATCACTCTGGTAGAACTGGCAAAGAAAACAATTACTCGGTTCTTATTTGCCCCTTTAGAAATACAATGTCAAGTTAATGCACAACTTACCAGACTTCTCGAAAGAGATGTAATCATCTATATTTTCATCAACCAAAATAAAAATGCAGTGGCTCCGGCCTACAGGAAATGTGCCTTAGCTTGAATTGTGCCTAGACTCTAAACCTAGAGTTTCTACTGATTTATAGTATACACGAGAAAATTTGTGAGGAAACTATGAAGATTATACGTTGTTATGTCATTAATGGTTACATGAGACTATACCTTCTATACTCTCTATTCATACTCGATATCAACTATAGCCATAGTCATATTTTGTGGGATAACATTGGTCAACAGCCAAAATGATTCTTCTACGTGAGTATGTGTCCCTGACTAATTTGATAGCACTAATTTCAAACATGGTATTCATTTTGCGTTATCGGACCAGAAATCTTGAATATCAGACTGAAAACACATTCAGTATGGTATAACTCGTCTCAACCTTGTGGCGTAACTCGTCTCAACCTTCTAACATATAATGAGGCACACACTGATAGTACTGTGATGATTTATGGCACAAAAATATGGAAATCCAATGAACATTTTTATACTTCTGCGCTTTGCTTTTCGGCTTGTTCAGCTGACTCTCTTCACGTTGTAGCTTCCAGCATTAATCGCCCGTCATACTGGGACTGAATCAGCCTTGATACCTGCTCTCCATTATAGCAATGTCTTGGTGAAACCTTTCACCTCGCTCGTCACTGATGTCTCCGAGGTTATCTGGGAAGAAATCGAAGTGCGAGTGAAAGAAATTAATCTTCAAGGACATCTATGAGCCCAGAGCTCGATAACTCCATAACATGCCTGCTACAGTTCCTTTGTAGTTATCTGCACGATGGTTTCCAAGGTAGTTTTATGAGATATTCACGAGTGATTCCCATGTTTCCCTTTCCAGCGGGTGTAATGCCTTAATGAAGTCACCATCATTAATAGCATGCGGATCTGAGGACCATTTAAAACCCCTGTTTTCAACTTGGCTTAGGATACCACGCCACCGAGCTTTATAGACAAGTATTGAAACCCAGTACCCGTTTGATCCATGGCTTTTACGAAATTTTTAGCCACGCCCAGCTTGAGATGCAGTGGAGGAAAGAAAATGTTTTCTGGATCCACAAAGGATTTGTGAAGACAGTTGAACCTTCGGGGATCTATTGGTCTTGCCAGCCATTCTTTTCTTACATAGTGCTCGGCATTGGCTCAACTGTTCCACAAGCAGAGAAAGCACATGTGGTTTGTGTTACTGCTTAAAAGGCCCAGAAGTAGACTGATCACTTAGAGATCCCCACATATTTTTCACTGATGCTTCTCATACTCGATAGTGGAAAGCACAATCTTCATAGTTTCATAGCTTTTGGTCATCTTCTCTGTATGTGCTGTTGGCACGGATGAAAGCCGATTCCCGTTGTGTAGGAGGACTGCTTTCATAGTGTCTTTTCCTGAATTTATAAACAGCCTCCAATGCTCTGGCTTGTATGGATCAGACTTACAGACTTGCTGCATGAGAGACACTACGTCATCACAATAGCAAAGGTTGTTTGCCATTTTGAAAAATGTAGACAGTTGTTTTTGCCAATGATGCGCTGTAGTGATGCGCACTCCATCTTCCAGCAGGTTACGCTGCTTCAGTCATGATCCCAGGTGCTCTACCTTTTCTTTAGACAAATCAAGGTCCCCTATGAGATCAAGAAGGGCTCCCTGGTTGAATGGCTTGGGCCCACTGTTTCCTGAGTCGTCCTGGTAGTCATCATCCATGGGGCTGTAACTGGAATCAAATTCGCTGGTTAGCTCATGTTCAGCAGGTGGGTTTGGAACCGGTAGTTCTTCACTGTGTGGCACTGGCCAGATTGCAGAAGCGATACTGGGGTGCTGTACTGTGGCTCGTGTCTTAACAGTTATTCCTTTGATGTTCATGAGACAGAAGTAGTAGTTGTTGCTGTGGTCTTTGGGCTCTCGCCACACCAATGATGTGGAGAATAGCAAACCCGAACATTGTTTTCCATGCATCCAATCACTCAGGTGATTGACACAGGACTTACACGCTATGTGAGACGCTCATTTCTTGTCTTGGTTGCCAAAAGGACATTTGAAGTAGCTTTTGTAGTTCACTTGACCAGCCTTCATGATGGGCATCTTGAAGCTTTCCGGGGTAAATGCTTCACAAATGTAACAAAATCGGTCAGGATCGTTTACACATTTGCGGTGTTCCATCTTTCATCACTGTCAGAGTGATTGAGAATATTTGCAAGAATAGAAGTGGAAACAATATATGTAACGCAACAGAAATACAAAATTAATCAATGGAACTAAACAAACAAATGTATGAGTCACATCCTGTGAGCAAGATACACCAATATACTGGTTTTCAAGAACTGGACCTGATACGTCCTTACTGATTCCATATTTGAGTTCATCACCTTTGAGTACCCTGAAATCAGACGATTTCATTTCAGAACCATGAAGTAATTTTATTTTTGTTGACCAGTGTAATTAGTGCAAAAGGTAGCTCTGCTAAGAGACTGGTTTGATTTGCTCCTATGACATATGTTTTATAAAGACTTTTGTTGCTTGTATATTGCATGGGTTTATGCATCAGGGAGTTATTTGGGTCCTCTAGGGCCGATGCATGAATAATAAATCTATCCACCCACATTTAAAATTTAAAGGCGTCCCCGTCCTGGTGTGTATTTATAATCCAGGAATTATTTGTGAGTTTAGGCCTGATTCTCTCATTTGCCTTATCAAGCAAATACACATCTACAATAGTCAGATCTAGAAACAGTCGAGTCGTCATTAATATTCTATAATTTTTACATCTATTAACATGTGGTGCCAGGCACAACAAACCTCGCCTGACAGCAGTTATTTTAGTGCTGTTAAATACTTAATCATTACTGCCATTAATTGTTAGTACTCTATTATAGTCTAAGGTAATGACACAAATATTTTCCAATTATGCCCTATGGAAATCCGTGATCTTGTGTTTGACCTTTCAAGGTCATTCAAGGTCACTCAAGGTCAAAGGACATGGTGCCAAATGAAAGCCCATATGAGACTTTCTACATCTTGATGATAGTAAATATTTCTATCTTCATTGAGTTTCGAGTCACAGCCCCCTGAATATCCGTGACCTTAAGTTTGACCTTTCAAGTTCACTTACAGTCAAAGGTCATGGAACAAACGTCGGAATAAGTTCGTTTCCTTTTCTGTGGGCTAAGATGTTTGTAACACTGCTCGATGGAGAGGTATCTCCTCCTCTCTTCCTCATAGTCCCACACTCCCCCCAACCCCCCCCCCTCCACTTTTCTGAGCGACCCCATAACCCCACCCGGTACCCTGCATACTCTCGCTCACAACCAGCTAGGGGTTTCTGTAATTCAAGCACCTCTTTAGTTACGTGTAGTCCAAACAACTAATATAGGAGCAGTACAGTATATATCATAAACCAAGGTAGGAAAAGGCTTACTCCAATGTGTCTGTGAGAGAGAGAGAGAGAGAGAGAGAGAGAGAGAGTTAAAAGACAGGGAGCGACATGCGGAGATGGAGGGCGAGTGGAAAAATGAGAAATAAGAGGGCAGTTACGGAGAAAATAAAAAGGGGAGAGGCAAGGAGAGAACAACGAGAGCTAAGAAAAGAGACAGAGAGTGAGAAGAGACAGTAAGAGGTGAAATGAGATAACAAGCAGTGTGAAAGGGAAAGAGAAAAGGAAGATGTGAATACATAGGCCGGGAGACAGGGAAGTAGAGACAAAAGGGGAGATAGCTGAGAGAAAATGGGAATGGAGCAAACATAGAAATAGGGATAACAAAAGGAGAAAGTGGGAAAGACAGCTACGGAACGATATACTTAGAACAATAATGAGAAAAATTAGAAAAGGAGGCAAGGTAACAGGGAGGAGGAAGAAAGTGTGTTATTCTGGCAAGGACGCAGAGAAAGAGCTAAGCAGGATAAGATGAAAGCATTAAGGCTGAGTAGGACGAATGACGTTCAAGTAAAATGAGAGGGAGAGAAACAGAGAAATTAGAGAAATTTGCGGAGAGAAAGCAGAGATTAAGGGTGGGAAGAAAATAGGTTAATTTTCAGGGTAAGAAAGAGGAGAGGGATGTTAAGAAGGGAAGACAAGGGGAGGGAGGAAAGGAAAGACAGTGGAAAGAGTGGAATGAAAGAAGAGATTTCGGGTAACGGAGAGACAGAGAGAAGAAAGAGAAAAAGAGCATGCAGTTATTACTAGGGGAAGAAAGCAGTAAAGGCAATGGATTTAGTACAAGTAAAGAAATACGGAGAGAGTAATGAAGAAAAAAAGGTAAGACAGTGACAGATGAAAAACGTAAGACAAAGTTGTGACACAGGGAGGGAGAAATAAAAGATGAGTGAGGTAAAGAGGGAGTGACAGAGGGGGAAAGAGATGGAGGAAAGGAAAGAGACAGGGAGGAAGGTAGGGACTGAGCTGATAGCTCTAAAGAAAGGGAAGAAGGGAAAAGGAAACTGAGGATGAGACAAAGGATCCACAGAGAGAGAGAGAGAGAGAGAGAGAGAGAGAGAGAGAGAGAGAGAGAGAGAGAGAGAGGGAGGAGGGGGAGGGGCAGTACACAGACAGGCACAGACAGATAGGTCGACAAAATTAATGTTCAGAAAGTGTGCACTTGTGTGTGTGTGTGTGTGTGTGTGTGTGTGTGTGTGTGTGTGTGTTCTTACCTAATTGTTCTTACCTAATTGTATCTTTACAGGAATGAGTCAAGCTCGTACTGTCCCGTGTCTTAAACTATATTTATCGTACATATCCTTAAATTTGTGAATTGTTTTGGCACACACTATTTCATTCGGTAGTGCATTCCACTGATCAATTGCTCTGTTTGGGAAACTGAATTTCCTCACGTCTTTATCACCTCTCTTCTTATGCAGTTTTTTGCAGTGTTCTCTTGCTGATGCTTCCCCATATGTTAAGTAATCATTTATGTCTATTTTCTCCTTCCCTGATATGCATTTATATAGCATTATCATGTCACCTCTTTTCCTTCTCTCCTGTAGTGTTGGTAGATTCAGTTTATTTAGTCTTTCTTCGCAGCTTAGATCCCTTAAGCTTGGTATCCATCTTGTAGCGGCCCTTTGAACCTTTTCAATCTTGTCTATGTGTTTTTTGAGATGAGAACTCCAGACTACTGATGCATACTCCAGGGTTGGTCTAATGAATGATGTTATTATCCTTCTTAGCATATCTTCATTTATGTATGTGAATGCTAATCTCATATTTGCAAGCACTGTATACATGTTCCATACCTTCTCACTGATCTGGTCAGCCGGAGATAGTCTGTTATTGATAATCACACCTTGGTCCTTCTCTCTTTCTGATGTGTGTAGGGTTTTATTTCCTAACGTATAATCCCAATCATGTCTTTTTCCACTTTTACCAAACTTGATTACATGACACTTGTCAACATTGAATTCCATTTGCCATGTATTACTCCATTCAAGAAGTTTATTTAATTCTTCTTGTAGCTCTTTACAAGAGTCTGTGTTAGTAATTCTCCTTTGTATTTTTGTATCATCTGCAAACATACTTAGATAGCTTTCATTTCCAGTGTTACTGTCTATATCATTTATATACACTAAAAACATGATTGGTGCCAGCACTGAGCCCTGTGGTACTCCATTAGTCACTTCTTTCCATGATGAGTAGTTTCCCCTTAGTACTGTTCTCATTTCTCTTTTTATGAGAAAATCTTGCATCCAAAAAAACAGTTTGCCTCGAATTCCTCCTTGATGGTACAGTTTCCATAAAAGTCTTTGGTGTGGTACTGTGTCAAATGCTTTTTTGAAATCTAAATAGATACTGTCCACCCATCCTTCTCTTTCCTGTATTGTGTCTGTTACATTGTCATAGTAGCTCAACAGATTAGTAACACATGATTTTCCTTTTCTGAAACCACTGTCTTTCTGTTATCATATTGTGTTCTTCTAGATGATTTACCCAAGCTCATCTTATAAGCTTTTCTAATACCTTGCTTACAACACTGGTCAGTGATACTGGTCGGTAGTTGAGTGGATTTTGTCTATTCTCTATTTTGAATAAGAGGACAATATTTGCTTTCTTCCAAATATCAGGTAGTTTACCTTGACTCAAGGATTTCTTGATAATTAATAATAATGGTTTACTTAACTCCTTTGCACATTCTCGCAGCACTCAACATGAAATTTCATCAGGACCATTTGCTTTTCCTGTGTCTAATTTACTTAACTCCTCCTGTATTACTTTTTCTGATATTTGTATATCTGGTAGTATGTGTGGGCATGCATGTTCCACATAGTCCCTCTCCAAAATTTTTTCTTCTGTAAAAACTGATTGGAAATTCTTATTTAGTGCTTCACAAATATCTTTCTTTTGTGTATAGGTGATTCCCTCGTCCGTAATGGATTGTATTATATCTTTTACTTTGGTTTTGCTTCTGATGTAGCTGTAAAAGCTTCGGTTGATCACTATTTTTATTTATGATATCCTCCTCAAACTTTTTTGGGGCTTCCCTCCTTATTCTTGTATAATCGTTTCTTGCCTGGTTGTAATTATTATATGCCCTTTCACTATTGTGTCTTCCGTATCTATTTCACAACAAATCTCTTCTTTCTTTTGATTTTTTACATTCTGTATTGAACCATTTCTGTATTTTCTTATCTGCTTCTTTGTGCTGTGGGATGTACTTCTGGACTCCTATTTCATAAAATTCACAGAATTTTTTATATACAGCATTTAAATCTTGTCCTCTAAGCTCATTTTCCCAATTATCTTCATAAATACCTCTATAGGTCATGATAATTTCCCTTTTTATAGTTTAGGCACTTTTTGTAACTTTCATTGTTTTTAACTATGTCATATGCTATCCTGAAGTTGCAATTTAGTACTGCATGGTCGCTTTTGCCGAGTGGAGGGTGATATATTAAACTGTCAATATCATTTTCTTGCCTAGTAAATATGAGATCTAGCATTGAAGGTATATCGAGTCCTCTTTTTCTGGTGGTTTCCCTCACATGTTGCGTTAGGAAAAACTCTTGCACGAGATCCAGGAGCTTTTGGTCCCAACAGCTTTCTTGGCTTATTATATCTAGAGTATTCCAATTTATATTTGTATTAAAATCTCCAGTTAGTACAATTCTTTCCGATTTCTCTTCCATTTTATGTAGTAATGCTCTTAAACTCTGAATTGTACTCTCTGCCAGGTCCTCATATGTGTCTCTTTCCCATGTGTTTAATCTGGGTGGCATGTACAAATTGGCTACAATTACTTTCCCTTCAGATGTGTTGATCTCTACTGCAATCAGTTGTACTTGTGAGGGTATATCTAGTTTTATTTCATTGACTTTTAGATTTTTCTTAGTTAATATTATAATTCCTCCTCCTTTTTTTAAGTTTCTATCTCTTCTCCATATATTATATTCCTCTAAGTTTAGTATGTCATCTGATATCCTTGGTGTTAATTTTGTTTCAGTTAGGCATATTATATGTGGTTCATTTTCTCTGACATAATCATTCATCTCTAATAATTTAGATACCATTCCATCCACATTTGAGTACATCAACTTAATCATCTTGTTTATATACTTGCCATGACATGGTTCTACTACCTTCCTCCTTTTTATTCCCTCCTGTTTATGTACCACTTTCGTACCTGCAATCCTATTACTACAGTTGTAAAAAAATATGTTCTTCTCTTCTTCTGATCTTCCCTCATTTTTTGTTTTTGCTTCCTCCCTCTTCTCTTTCAGTAATTCCAGTTCCTCTTGTGTTAGGCATCTTTTTTTCCATACATTTTTGAACTCCTCTTTTTCCATAAGATTCTTTGCATTTTTTAGTATCTCCTCCACGGTGTTTACACTCTGGAAAGTTACCTTTAGAGGTTTTGACTTGCTTTTCTCGTATTTTCCTAACCTTTTGTGTTCCTCTATGTCTTTACAACAGATTTCCTCTGATACTTCTTTCAATAAGCTCATTACATTTGCCATCTCCTTTTTGTCTCTTGAGATCTTGTTTTTTACTGCTTCCTCTTCTATACCAGTGATTACTATAGATTTGTTGATATCTACTGAATCTCTGACTAACTTTGGATTGTTTTGGATTATTCTTTTCACTTCCTTTTTAATGCTTTTTTCTTCCACCCTTGTTTCTAAGTCTTTCTCCACTTTCATCATTTCAGCATACGTGGTTTCCACATCATTTTTGTAGCTTTGCACAGCTTCATTCACCAGTGTTAGCTTCTCCTCAATATCAATGCTCTAGTCTATCAGACTGCTTACTTGCCTAATTGTCTCTGTATCATTTTTGAACTCTTCCATAATACTTTCGTGGTTTACTACTCTACTTGCCATTTCACTCATTTTCCTCCTAAGTGTACTCACTTCCACTATTAGTTCACACATGGTTGTGTCTTTCTTGTTGACCTCCCTTCCTAGTTTTTCAATTTCTTCCTTTTGCAAGTGCATCTGCTTCTTTATTTCATCAATCTCATTCTGGAAGGCCATCTCCATTCTGTGTACAAGCTCTACCAGTTTATTGTGAGTCTCCATTTCAACCAGTTCTTGGTAGAAATCATCATCCTGCTTTCTACCTTTATCCCTTTTCTTTTCCAAATTTGCTTTACTAAAGTATGTGGCCATTTTGCAATACTAGATGCACAGAGTGCTTATATTCCCCGGGGCAGTTATAGTCTAAACAAACAATCAGCTGATTGAGTGCATTCTTTCGCTACTCGGTTCTCTTTTCTGTTTGAACAAGTCTTGTTTAAACTTCTTCTTATTTTTTGTTAATAATAAAAAACCATTTAGTCTAACCTGGTACAGAGCTTGACTCATATAAAGATACTAATTTAGGTAATGCCACTGGCCGTGCTGGCTCGGTATGGAGCGCTGTCGGGCCGCGTCTACTCTCCTTGGTGTCTCCTGTGTGTGTGTGTGTGTGCTTCCGTCCCTGTGTCACTGCTATAACATTGTTCCATTTTTTCACCTGCGTGTTTTCCTCCCCTCTGCTTCAGTTTCTCCTCTCACTCACTTTTTTTTATCAGTATTTCTCCTGATTGTTCTTACCATTCCAAGTCTCTCTCTCTCTCTCTCTCTCTTGAGGAATAAAGAGATTGTTCTCACAGTCTATATCTCCTTAATACGGCCATTTTGGTCGCTTGAAAAAGACATATGTCGACTTAAAAAGAGTTCAGGAGACTAAGGTATCTGGTTCGCCTGAGGGCTGCGGGACTTTTTTAATAGAAACTCGTAGACTACAAGGTCAGCTCATTAAAGTGCATTAAATCTGAATGGGTTTCACAATCATTACATACGAAGTTTTTTACTCTTAACAAGAACTCGGCACACAACCATGGTTGGAAGCTGTAAATGAAAAAAAAAATTACAAGCAGAATTACGTGGAAACTTTTTCATGTGCAAGATCTGCTCCACATGGAACTGACTCAACATGGACGTTGTTAACCCTACAGTAGAGAAGATTAAGGGATTCATCGGCAGGCTCTTACACTAGTATAAATGTGAATTGGATTTGCATTCCCAGGCAAACAAGAAGTATCTCAACGGTATGAGCTGCATAGTCATTAACATCCTAACTATCCGTGAAACTCTTCTCTCTCTCTCTCTCTCTCTCTCTGTATGTGTGTGTGTGTAAAAGAGGTGTATACTACAGCAACATTTAATCAACAGATTTATTCTCTCTCTCTTTCTCTCTCTCTCTGTGTATGTGTGTGTGTGTAAAAGAGGTGTATACTACAGCAACATTTAATCAACAGATTTATTCTCACTCTCTTTCTCTCCCTGTGTGTGTGTGTGTGTGTGTGTAAAAGAGATGTCTATTACCGCAACATTTAATCACAACAGATTTATTCTGTGTGTGTGTGTGTGTGTGTGTGTGTGTAAAAGAGGTGTCTACTACCGCAACCTTTAATCACAACAGGTTTATTCTCTCTCTCTCTCTCTCTCTCTCTCTCTCTCTCTCACACACACACACACACACACACACACATACACAGTGTAGTAAACCTTTTCCTAACTTGGTTTATGATATATACTGTACTACTCCTATATTCAAGATCACTCAAGGTCAAAGGTCTTGGTGCCAAATGAAAGCCCATAATACGAGTTCCTGTATGTTTTAACAGTAAATATTCCTATCTTCAACAAGTTTCAAGTTAAAACCCTTTGAAAACCCATGCACTTGATTTTGACCTTTCAGGGTCACTTGATTACCTCCAGAATTTAATCACTCTCTTTTGGGACCTGTGCCCACATATCCTTAAAATTTCATGTAATTTCATTCAACCGTTTTTCCACAGTGTTGCTAACAAACAAAAAAACAAAACACCTCTTCATCACACAGTGCTTCCAAACTATGCACCACCATACTTCACACTACCGTCTCTTACTCCACAGAAACCTTACTTAATCCACTTATTTTCGGAAGTAAAATTGCGACTGTTGTAGAATGAACTGGCATCACTGAAATTCAAGGATAAAAATACTACGGTATGTTTCAGTTCACCATGAGTGTCAGTTTACTGGAAGTAAGTCTTGCATGGTGGTGGGGGAACACAGCAAATGGCGAAAACCAGAGAATAATGAAATAATTGACACCTGTACGGAAGAGGTCTCTCTCTCTCTCTCTCTCTCTCTCTCTCTCTCTCTCTCTCTCTCTCACACACACACACACACACACACACACACACACACACGAGGGATGTGGATACACTGTGAGGATGACAAGATGGCAATCTGTACTGTACAATGACCCACAAAGATATTAATTACAAACACAGGAACAGTACCTTGTTACTGTGCCTATGTGCTGACCTTGCGTGCTTACAGACTACAAACAAATTATGAACAAAGATGAAATAACTTGTAATTTGTCGTTGTGTGTATGGTATATATATATATATATATATATATATATATATATATATATATATATATATATACAGTATATATATTTTAGCAGCCGTGGCTCAGTGGGTTAGAGTGCTCCACTCTGACTGAAGGGTCGGAGGATCGAATCCACCCGAGGATCATTGGTAGACATCAGGAAGGGCATCCTGTCATAAAATGATACACGCTCCAATCCAAGTCCTCTATCCAGGGGCAACGCCTCAGCCTTTCGGGGATACCTGGCATAAAACCAAATTTTATATATATATATATATATATATATATATATATATATATATATATATATATACAGTATATATATATATATATATATATATATATATATATATATATATATATATATATATATATATATATATATATATATATATATATATATATATATATATATATATATATATATATATATATATATATATATATATATTTTTATGCAGTGTATTCTGAGTCCCGACTCCTCGGGTTCAGGTACGGTGTGGTTCTGGGTTCTGGGTTCCCGACCAGGGAGATAGGTAGGGGCTAGTTCACTGGGTTAGGGTGTATGAACACTGGGGAACATGGGGGGCCATGGGGGTAGGGTTCACTAGCACTAGGGGGGGGGGCACACAACATAGCGTTTTGTACTCACAGCCATGGCGGAGTGGAGGGCATGGGCCTTGGGCAGCAAGAGGGCCTACTCTGGAAACCTCAGGTGTCGGCCGGGCGTAAGGGGTGGGTTGTCCGGGGTATAGCACAGGGGTAGGTTGTCGGTGTGGTCACCACAAGTCCTGGAGGAGTTAGTGGGTGGCGTGGTGTGTGGCTCCCTTGCTGCGACAGCCCAGCTCGAGGCGGGGCTCTCCGGGCTAGGGCCGATGAGGGCCAGGAGGCGTCCTGCTTGGCGCTGGCCCTTAGTCATCGTCGGGGTCCTTGGGGCACACCTGGGGCAGCCTGGGCCTAGGGTCGGCTGGGGGGATGGCGGCGCCCTGGCTGAGCTGCTGTTACATCCAGCAGAGGTGGCGATCAGGGAGGAGCTGCAGCCACCTGTGCAGGGGGAAGTCTGGCTGCTGCAGCAGGCGTTGGGGGAGGCCCGCTGACTCTGGGAACTGCAGTCTCGTCTGCAGGAGGAGGCCGTCAGGACTGAACTCTGGCCTCTCGTCCTGGAGAGGTCTGTCAGCACCTGGGGAGGACGGGGCTACAAGAACAGGACACCTGGCCTTGGGGACGTCTCGCCTGGTCTGGTCTCTGGTGGGGTTCCTGTAGGGGAGCAGATCCCACCCTCTCGAGGAGAGAGACAGGGAGAGGGGTACCTTGCTCTGCCACAGGAGGGCTGGGTGGCGCAAGAGGCGCTTCTCTCTGTAGGAGCTTGGGGACTAGCGAAGGGAGAGTGTCCGAGGGCCGACCCTCCTACTTGGTGGGCCTGTGAGACCCCGCTGAAACTCCAGTCCAGGGTGTGAGGGGGAGGTCCGGAGGATGTTCCCTCCGTCAGGCAGCCCCGTTGAGCACCGCCTGTGCTCCTACGGGAGACAGGGGTGTGAGAGGAGTTGGGGTAGACTCCTACAGACACTGCCAGCCCTGGCAGCTGGGAGTAGACACCCGACGGGCTCTCCCAGCAAAAGCCACAGCTCCGGTGGAGTCTGCACTCCTACCGCAGGGCCTGGGACTCCTGTCCTGGTGACATCGGGAGGAAGAGGTCTGGCGAACTCTCTCAGCCTAAGCCACAGCTCTGGTGGAGCATGTCCTCCTTCCATTGGGGTTAGGATTCCTGTCCCAGTGATGTCGGGAGGAAGAGGTCGGGTGAACTCTCTCGCCGTAAGCCACAGCTCTGGCGAAGCTTGTGCTCCATCTGTCGGGGTTGGGGCAGCACTGACGGATGACTGGCGTCCTGTCCCACATGGAATCTCTGGCAGAATGTACCTCAGGGCCTGCCTCCCTCCTTGGGAACACTGACGAACGTCATCAGGTGGACGTTCCGACATGCTGGTACCCGAAGGTGGTTGGCAGAGGATGGATGACCGGCGGTCTCTCCACCCACAGCATGCCCGACAGGTTCCACTGTACCTCTGCTCCCTTGGGGGATAGCAACCCTTGAGGCTCCTCCTGAGTCCTTTGTTAAATAGGAGAGACCGATCCAAGGGACTCAGCATCCGAGGGTTTGCTTGGGATCTTGCCACTGCAAGTCCCACCCCAATTCTGGCAAATGTACCCTTTGCTGGAGAGTAGTGTACTTTTCCTGTACACTGTCGTGTGGTCTGGCTGCCGGGAAGAGGGGCATCAGGTCACGGGAGAGATATGTCGCTCTTGCATGGACGGTGTGTCAGATGAGCCAGCCTCTCTGTCATCTCTTTGTGTGGTGGGTATCGCCCCCTCATACTTTCCTCCTGGGGTGGTGGTGTCAGGTTCACCACGTCGCTCGGGTATTTCATATATATATATATATATATATATATATATATATATATATATATATATATCGGTGTGTGTGTGTGTGAGAGAGAGAGAGAGAGAGAGAGAGAGAGAGAGATCTTCAGCATCCTTTTGTTTGTTTAATATATTGCTGCTGCCATCATCCGATATTTACTCAGATAATAACATGCCCTGACACTGAAGGGTTTAGAAGCAATTTCGTTATCCCTTTCAGCACCATTTAGTCTTTAGTTTTTTTCTTGCTTATCTGACACGTATTTTGTTAACCCCTTAACCGCGAGGCTTCACTTTCGTGATGCTTGGGAGCAAGGGATCATACCGGGGGGCGACACTTTTGTGATTCTGTGTTATTTTGAATTCGCCCGGGTTTTGAAGTGGTGGCTTGTATCAACCATCAGTACTGCCAATGTCCAACACTAGTCAGCACTCCTAATCTCATCTGTACTCCCATCCATTGTTGACAATTTAGCCATTTCTCCCCGTTCTTGACTCCCCTCCCTACTTCCCCTCCATTACCCTATCCTCTCGCATGCCCGGCCATGCTACGCTAAGTAAATCTTCCCTGGAATTTTTCACTGATTTCATCCAGTGAAATAAGCCCTATGCCCTATTCTTATACCAAATAATATATACAAGAAAGAAATAAGGTAAGTGAGAGTGCCATACACCTAGAATTGGCTAATTATCACCTGACAACACCTCACGTGCACTCGTTCGCTAAAATTCGCTGTTTATTTCCCCTTGAAATATGCCGTATAATCTATTTTCGTAATAAAAATATATATAAGAAAGGAAGGGAGAAACCTAAGTGATATTTACATTCACTTGGAACTACCTAATTATTGCATGCCACCACACTGTATTCTATGCTAAGTAAATCTTCCCTGGAATTTTCCACTGATTTCATCCATTGAAATAAGCCCTATGCCTTATTCTTATACCAAATAATATATACAAAAAAGAAATAAGGTAAGTGATAGTGCCATACACCTGGAATTGGCTAATTATCAACTGACAACACCTCACGTGCACTCATTCGCTAATTTTCGCTGTCTATTTCCCCTTGAAATATGCCGTATAATCTATTTTCGCAATAAATATATATATAAGGAGCGAAGGGAGAAGCCTAAGTGATATTTACATTCACCTGGAACTACCTAATTTATTATGTATTGTCTTGGTTTCCTGCCAATCATTTCATTGCTATATATTAGCAGGTCTCATAGGGCTGAAGTTGGTAGTATTGCACCTACCCTAGCCAGGCGGCAGGAGGCCACCACTATCAGTTCACTGTCGTCTTTGAAAGTGGGAGTATGTCTGATTTGCTCCTGCTAACTTCTGCTGCTTTATAGCCCCATGCAAAGAGCCCTGTGACCTTTACCCCCTACTAAACCTCGTGTGGAAAGAGGTAAAGGGCTGATAATTGATAGAGAGTGATTATGATCTTTTTATTGAGTAAAACAGTGCAAGTGGAATTGTAAATAAACTGTAAATAATGTGTAAACCGCAAGAAAGCAATGAATGTAAATATAAGTGAACAGTGGAAAATAGTTTTATAAGTTACTTCAAGTGACAGTGCATAACACAGTGTAAATAAAATAGAAATGTAAATAATGTAAAGTAGAGAATGTAAATAGAAATGTAAATGAGTGGTATTATAAGAATACGAGTATACAGTATATACTAGGGGTAATGAAAGTGAAAGTTTCACTCTAGCATATATGAATACTATGAGTTATGAGAGTGAAGGTGAAAGTGATATTCACTCTCAATGCTAGTATACAGGACGAGAAAGTGAATGCTACTTATTTTACTGAAAGAAATTGTATCCCTACAGTGACAATAAACTACTATTACTGAAGGAAATTTATGGATAAAGAATGTAGATATATATGTGTTATATAGTAATAGAAATATAAACTGTGAGTGTTTTTATGAATAATAGACAACACTAGCGGCGAACGATCGGAAGTGGGATGGTCATACGCCCTCGTAATTTTCATTGCTTTCACAGTGTTTTTTTTGGGGAGTATGGATTCTAAACTGTTCGAGAATCACAGATTAGTGTTTCTAGTGTTAATACCAGGCTGTGGTAATCATATTACGAATTGTCGGGAAGTGTAAAGTGGAGACTTCGTTACCCAACTTCAGAGGTCTCCACAAGTCCTACGGTACTCGAGGAAGGCTCAACAAACACCCAAGGAGAAAGCTGAATGTATGTGCCATAAGTATATATGATTTTAATATTCTAGGACTAATAACTGATTTTTGGCAAATATGTTTAGAGAGTCTGTCATAGCGCAAATATGCCCGTGGGAGCCGCAAGTCAAAGCAAAACAAGCCCGCGGTGTGAGGGTTAAGAGAGACTTCTGGTTCGTAAGGGGTTATACATCATACTCGTTTAACCCCTTCAACACCAATATCATTTTATTCCAGGCTAGGAGGGACCTACCTTTGGATTATTTATGTCTTAGGAAGTGCCTCTTGTGCTGAATAGTTAATGGAGGCTGGTACTCACCCCTTCGCTGAAATGGGATGTTTTCAATGTATAAAATGATATCAGGCGGCAAGAGGAAAAGCAATAAAGACGTTATCATATCGTAGGATTTATTATCATACCATGCTGAAATAATTTTTGGTTACCCCAAGGCAGTATAGTACAGCCAAGAGATAATGTATCAGTCAAAGTGTTAAGGCGGAATGGAGGGAAGGCCTGAGTTACGAGCCAGCCTAAACGCCAGTATCTTGTAGGCTGTGCCGTAAGTCATATCATGCCATGCTGTAAACTGGGCCAGGGGGCTGGTTTGGGAGGACAGAGGGTGACTAACCAAAATGTGTGACTGCAAGGATTTTATTTAATAGAAAAGGACTGCTTTGTCTTGCCTAATTATGATGCCAAAATCTGTGTATTATTAAATAAAGTCTAGAATCTTAACGAGTCTCTTTCATTCTTAACCCGCCCCGTCCCAACCACTTTTCCACCATTGACTCCCCCCAGTCTCGACCAATTTTGGAGAAAAGATTTTTTGGCTCAAACCTCCACTTTTGGTGAGAAACATCGAAAATTCATAGAGAAATCGCTCACCTGAAGTTTAATATACTCAATACAGGTAGCAGTACTCCTTACCTTACTGGGTTTTCTATCAGGCTGACTCCAAAGAAAACGAGTTCTATGGGAGGGTAACTATTCCACACCATTTATAAATGGTATTTATTTATTTATTTGATACAAATTTATATGTAGTACAAGAGTATATTGGTTTTCACACAGTAATATAGGCAATAAAAGCATTGTTTCACTCACCAAACACATCAACATACCTGACCTTTTTTGGCGACATTACCTGATCATCATTTCTGACTGTTTCTTCCTCTAATGCTACAGAAACTTTGTCCTCAACGTTGTCATCGATTGGGGAATTACTCTGGCCCTGAATTTCTTACTATGGCACGACATGTCTTTACTCTGCTAACAGGTGAATTGCTGAGACAATGGCGTGCAAGGGGGGGGAGGTCATGCGGGGTAAGGCATTGTCCCTGCCTGGCATCTTGTAGAGGAAGGTGTCCCGTGTATACATACCAAAACTCACGTGCGAAAATTGAAAATTGTGCAAATTAGGGACCTTGCAATTGATTTGCGTTTATATACGTCAGCGGGAGTGGCAGTGACAAAACGTGTGGACGTATATTCACATCAACGAGGTGTGGCGGGTTAAACTGTATATTCGAGCAGAAGTCCAACCTAGGCATAAAGCTTTCGCCTTTTGTGTGATGTATTGTGCCTTGCCTTATTGCAGAAAAACTTATTTCATTCGCCTGCTCTTAAGTTGACTACAACCACCCAGCTGTGGCTAAGTAGCCATCATCTCTCATGTTCTCTAAAGTACTGTATGTGAATTTTTCCTGAACAGAAAAAAGAAAATGGAGATACCTATTTCTGACTTTCAGTATATACCGGGTATACTTTCCGTCAAGGATGTAGGTGGTCTTATGGTTCTTTGAGATGCCTGTCCTTCCTTCTTTCGGGACTGGACTGCAACATTCGGTATTGTACTGGACCCTCTTAAAGACCATAGACAGAATCACACACATTTTATTTACCTGTATACTTCTTTACTTATTTTATTTCCATTCTACCTTTAAACAGTTTCTTTTCTTTTCATGCATTCATTATGCCTTCACCCACCTATGGTGGAGGAGGCCTTAAGTGATTGGTCTGTCCGTCCATGCATGTGTGGGTGCATGTTTGAGTGCTTGGGTCCATGCATCCATAACACTATTATGGAAGTGATAACTCTTGAAACCACCAAATTATTTCCACCAAATTTTCATCAGTAATGCAGTATGAGGAGATGATGAAGTGATTAGGTCAGCTAGGTAAAGGGGTCAAAGGTCATGGTCATATGGGGTCAACTTAGTTTATCATTGTGAACCAGATATCTCCAGAAACCCTCAACAATTTTCAACCAAATTTTTTGTCAGTGCTGCAGTGTGAAAGGACAATGAAATGATTAGGTCAGTAAAGTCAAGGGGTCAAAGGTCAAGGTCATTTGACTTATTCTGTCAATGTGGGTGCGATATCTCCTGATCCCCTTAAAGGATTTCGGCCAAACACTTGTCAGTGATGCAAATATGAAAAGACAATAAACTGATTAGATCAGACAGGTCAAGGGATCAAAGGTCAAGGTCATATGATTGTGGGTGCGATATCTTCTGAACCCCTCGACGGATTTCGACAAACTTCAGTGACACTCGTACAGTATGAAGGGATGATGAACTGATTAGGTCAGCAAGGTCAATGGGTCAATGGCAAGGGTCACATTGGTGTGAGTGCAATATCTCCTGAACCCCTCGACAGATTTCGACCAAACTTTTTTCAGTGATATCATGAAGGGATGATAAACTGATTAGGTCAGCAAGGTTAAGGGGTCAGCAGTCAAAGTCATATGGGTATGGGCACGATATCTCCGGAACCCCTCAATGGATTTCAACCAAACTTTTGTCAGTGGTGAAGAATGAAGGGACGATAAAATGTTTAGGTAACCAAGGTCACGACATCAACGATCAAGGTAATAAGAACATAAGAACATAAGAAGAGAGGATAACTGCAGTAGGCCGGTTGGCCCATGCTAGGAATCTCCTAGAAGAGTAACTGAACTACTAGAATGAGATATGGGGTCATATTAGATTATTATTAGTCTCATTTCAACCATCCTTTCGTATCACCTCCCTCCTTCCCCCACCTCTCCTCTCTTTCTATGGATGTGAGCCGATGCAGTATACCAGGACTGACAGACCCAGGAATCACCAACCTTCCATCTGTCCTCTCTCTCTCTCTCTCTCTCTCTCTCTCTCTCTCTCTCCTGTGTGTGTGTGTGTGTGTGTGTGTGTGTGTGTGTGTGTGTGTGTGTCTGTGTGTGTGTGTGTGTGTGTGTGTGTGTGTGTGTGTCTGTGTGTCTGTGTGTGTGTGTGGCTTGTATACTCTTTGGTTTAGGGATGCACTAGCACCTCTTCTCAAATGGTTTAGTTTGCATATTACACCTTTATAATGCTTAGGCGACAATATGTATAAACAGTGTGGCAAGGGGGAGGCGTTAGGGAGTGCCCTAAATCACTGTGAATATAAGTCAATGATATACAAGGGTGGTGGGGGAAGGGGAAGGACTGTGAGGAGGGGAGGGGAGGGGAGGGGAGGAGTGGGCAGGGGCTATGATAGGGCCAGATTATCCATCCCCGGTCGGAATTTTCGGGGTTGGCCTTCCGGCTGGGCAATCTGTTTCCCACCTAATGGTTTCTATCTCTCTCCTCCTCCTCCTCCTATGTTTTTGCCATTATTCTTCCCCACCTGGTCAGCTCCAGTCGATTTCCCCCCAACCCACCCAAAACCTCCATCAGGAATGATCTGATTCAGTTCCTCACCCCAGTCAATATGGTAGTGGCGAGATGAACTGATTAGGTCAGCAAGGTCATGAAGATTATATGATGAGTCTGTGGGCAAAGTTTGGCGGAGGCATTTCTGAGCAATGCTTTGTGTCGACAGCTTGGGACCTAATTTCTCGGCATTTCATTTTAAGTTTCGTCACTGGGTTCTTTGAGAGTGTAATAATAGACATCAAGATCTGAATACAAAACATCCAGATCAAATGGTATGAAGAGACATATGATAGTGATACTTACTCTAGCTGATTAAAGTTTTGGGTCTATTGCTGCCTTCGCCACAGTCCAGAGTTAACTAAACACAATCTCTAAGAAACGAATCCTGGAAGGGGAGGAATGTGATTTATCCCCAAGAGTCTCAAGTAAAAGAATCCATGAATTATAAAAAATGATAAGGGACTGAGGTGTGCATTGCTGAACACGGTACAATTAACGTGGTAAATTTCGGCATGATTAAAGATGGAGAGGGTGAGTACCGAAAAAAAAAAAAAAAAATCTTTTCCCTCAGTCATAAAGAAGAAACACGTCAGAAACCAGGGACACTAGAGCCTCATCCCATTACTGCTGTGATGGACCTTGTGAGAAGTAGGTGAAAAGTAAAAGAGTGGAGTAATCAGCGTATGAATGAACAGTGTTAGATAGGAAAACGAAGAGAACTGTTGACAAAACCCAGACCCGAGGAACACCCATTAATGGTTTTCGGAGAAAAACATTAGCCACTGAGCTACCGGAGGGAAAAATACTATAGCATAAATGCACAGGTAAAGGAAGAGTTACCGTCAGGGAACAACTAGGAAATCCAAAGGTTTGCTAAACTCGTTGAATGCCATTTGTGTCGTCAAGTGCAGAAAGGTTATACAACGAAAAATACTTCAGACCCATTCTCTTAAGAGCAGACTCAAATACTTCGGAAACTGAAGAGATTATAGCAACTGCACACTTGTTAGAGGCTGGAAAATGATTTCTGTCTTTCGTAAGGGCGCAATAAATGCAAACTTGCAGCTATACAGGATAGCAGCACAAAAAAAAAAAAAAAAAAAAAAAACAGGTTTTGAGAGGAAGAGCTATCCCATTAGAACTGCAGGATATGCCTTAGTAGTATTGGGGCCAGAGTGAGTAGAATGTTAATGTTCCCAAGAAAATTTAATTATAGGCATGAAAGAGTGGGAGGAAATATGAGACTTAGGAACAGCACTAAAATGATTCAGACCGAAGACGGAGGCAAAAGTGTAAGCAAAGAGTTCAGCTTTATCAAAGGAGAAACCAGTAACAGAACAACCAGAGTAGAAAAGAGATATAAGATAGGGAGACATAAAAATTGTTGGAGAGGTTTTTAGTTAGCTATCAGAAGGGACAGGGACACAAGAAAACCCTCTCCTTTTTGTGGATACCTTTGGAATAAGCCTGGTTGATTTTTTTTTTTTTCCATTTTCATACAACATTAAGAAGGCATGTAAGTTTCAGTACCAGAGAGCATAGCTACCGCAGTGTTTAGAGCTCAGATGGCGCTGAGCCATCAAAACAATTATAATTACAGGATATTGAAAAAGTACAACCTGAGGGACTGCCATTTTGTCACCATCATATGGCACAGACACCACAAGAATTGCTGTAGTGACAGGACAGGTTGTAAATATAAGACTGTGAGCCCAAATGAGCAAATGATTGAGAGATTACATAGAAATGGTCGACTGTGCTGGGCTCACTCTGATAGGTCAAGAATACAGACTTGTGCTGACTAAGCTGCCCTAGGTAATTTAGAAGAGAAAAGGTGTACATTTCTTCCCGATGTGCATCAAAGCAACTAGAGGAGAGCCAAAAGTGGTCATGATGATAACCTAAAACATTTGGAATGGTGATTTTAGAGAAAGGAGAAATGGGGACAATATGTTACACTAGAAGAAGATTTAGAGTCAGAGATTTTTCTATAGATCTGTCCAGTTAGGGTAGAGGGAAACAAATCAGATACGCTTACCCAGTGGTTGACAATTTAGGAGTAGCCGGGATGTAAAATGTTCAGAATAGTCAAGTTCAGAAACATAAGAACGATTTAGTTACATGTGGTACATACAAAATCCACCTTTGACTTGGAAATGGGTAACGAGAAAGTAAGAGGATATATAGGAAAGGGCTTGCTCTCAGCAGCCTCAGACAGCTGAGATTTATGTGTAAATGTGACAGAAGAAAAGATGTTTTAATTTACGGAATAACGATTAAAGGATGGGACGGGAATATTGCAGAAATTGTTTGAAATCAGAGCACATAACTTTGTGAAATTTCATTACTCAATAGATAATACTTTCTGAGATCACCTCCGGAAACAAGGCCTCTACACCCAGCCAACCGCCCAGCTGTCCTGCCGCCCAACTCTACAGATGGACGCCAGTGATAACAATACCCTCCTCTGACTCTGTTAAGTAGACAGTAAAAACAATAGGTGAATCTTTGGAGCGATCCTCCACTCATCCACCAAGTTTTATTCAAATTCATATCAAAGCTATTGCAGTTATTTGTTTTACATACAGACACACAGGGTGAAATTTGATCTTGCCTCATAATTTAGGCCTTTGGCTGATTGCCCCTCCAAATGAATTCCTTTGTTCTTGGCCGACCTTGAACATTTCCACTAAGTCTGATTCAGATTAGACACAAACTATTTGAGTTGATCTTGACTTGTTGCATGTTGCTGGGTATTAGGAAGACCTGGACTACATCACTCCAGCCCCAGTCAGTTGGAATGGCGGAAAGATTCAACTGGAGTCTGGGACAGGAGAAGACCATGTATAATGGCAGAGTAAGACTGTAAGCTGCATGCTTTGTTAATGGCCTTCATGTCTGCAGCCCATGAAGCTAATGGATACTCTCCGGTGAAGATGATATTCAGGAGTGAACTGCAGGTGCCAGTAGACCTGTTAACTGGAAGGTCACCAGAAGAAGGTTTCCCAGGGAAAGCCTTTGAATTTGCTCCAAGTCTGGAGAAGAGAATGGATGAGGTGCATTATCAAGTTCGAGGGATACCGAAGTTCTCCAATGAGGCCATCAAGCGGGGGTATGACCTCAGAGCTAACCACATCAGTTTCGAAAAAGAGACCGAGTGTGACTTTACAAACCCTAGAAGAAGAAGGGCCGGTCTCCCAAACTTCAGTGCCCGTGGGAAGGACCGTTCATGGTGGTGGACCATCACTCGGACATGACCTACAGGATCAAAGAGAAAAAAAGAACCAGGCCAAAGATCGTCTACGCATACCGTCTGTGGAGATAGCATGGACTCGGAAAGTACAACTGGAGTGACGCCATGAACCTGCTAGGCACCGAAGATGAGAAGAGGGCCCACGAGAGTGATGAAGTAATTGACAGCACTGGGAATCCAGGTCTTCTCGCCATGGACATGGAGTCAGTCAGCCTTCCCCTGCTTGACACTCACAATGCTGCAACTAGAAAGGACTATGTGGGAGATGATTCGGGAACAGAGAGCTCTACTGACTCCTTGAGACTTAGACAGCAGAGGTGATGGTGGTAACCAGCTAGGCTGGAAGAATATTATGAATATAGTTGTACACAGGCAGGATTAAGTGTTTTGTTAGATACAACACAGTTTTCGGGGAGGGGCAATGTTGTGTTGTAGGATAAGGTTAGTGGCTTATGTGAGGAAGATTTAAGAAATTTCGATATGTTTGTTTGATTTTCAGTCCCATCTTAGGAATTAGGAATGGAATGGAATGGAATATGAAGTTTAGGCCAAAGGCCAAGCACTGGGACCTGAGAGGTCATTTAGCGCTTTGATGAGTGAGATATGAAAGACGATAGTTGAAAAGAATGAGTATAAAAATAGAGAAAACTACTACACAATAATCATGCAGCTAAAAATCGTAGGTAAAATGAAAACAGATGTAGACAGCAAGCCCTAGAACATAACTATGACAATGCTAATCACAGCTTGCAGTATAGCCTTGTCTCCTTTATAAACGCCATAAAGCTAGAAACATTTGCCCTATTACCTAAAACAACTGATAGGGATCCCCTATTTGTTAAAAATTTCACCCAAGAATGGGCATAGGTCAGACAGTTCAATAAGAAATGCCTACAAGTTATTGTGACATGACAGATGTCACACTGGGGTGGGACCCCTCGGTCCAAAAGGAACCCATGAGTCAAACGCATATGGCCAATTCACAGCCTAGTCAACCTCATCTCAAAACCCCGACAAGCCTGAGAAGAGGATATCCAGGCATACACCGAAGGCTGGATCTCTTTATACTTCAAGTTATTGGCTAGGGAGGGGGAAGCCCATCTCGCCTGCCACTCAGACCAAACAAAGTTACAGATAATGGTCTTCAAATCAGAATAGGGAACCATATTATACCCAACAGAAGGAAGAGAACATGCCGATTTTGCCTTTTTATCAGCAAACTCGTTCCAATAGAGATTAGCATGTGACAGTATCCAACAGAACGAAACAAATTTATACTTTGCAGCCAGGCGCCAAAGCCAAGACTGAATCTTCCTTATTATAGGGTGGAATGTATTAACCTGAGGCATCCCATCGATGTATGGGTACGTCGCAACTATTTGTCACAGCTAGTCCCGTCAACGTACTGATACGTTGTGCAATTGCAAGGTTCATAATTTGCACAATTTTCAATTTTAGCGCATGATTTTTGGTACGTATACGCAGGACATCTTCCTCTATTCCTGTACAGGATGCCAGGCAGGGACAATGCCTTACACCACATAACCTCCCCCCCCCGCATGACATTGTCTCAGCAATTCACCTGTTACCAGTGACCTGGCCAATAAAGACATTCAGGACCAGAGTGTTTCCCCAATCGATGACCGTGTGGAGGACAAAGTTTACATAGCATCAGAGGAAGAAACAGTCAGAAATGATGATCAGGTAATGTCGCCAAAAAAGGCCAGGTATGTTGATGAGTTAGTGAGTGAAACAATGCTTATAATACCTATATTACTGTTTGAACACCAATATACTCTCGTACTACATATTAATTCGTAACAAATAAATAAATAAATACCGTTTATGAGTGGTGTGGAATAGTTACCCTCCCATAGAACTCGTTTTCTTTGGAGCCAGCCTGATAGAAAACCCAGTAAGGTAAGGAGGTACTGCTACCTGTATTGAGTATTTTAAACCTCAGGTGAGCGATTTCTCTATGAATTTTCGATGTTTCTCACCAAAAGCGGAGGTTTTAGCCCCCCCCAAAAAAATCCAAAATAGCTCGGGATTGGGGGGTGTCGGAGGTGTGAAATAGTTAGGGACGTGATAGGTTAAACTACTTAATGGCGGTCAAACTTCCATAGGAGTTTGAATATACTGTAGATGTCTTTCCCGGCATTGAGTAAGCCTCTTCAAGAGCCTTCTCAATAGCAGTTAGTTCAGCAGTGAGAACAGACGCACTGTTTGAAAGTCATCCAAGACGTACACCCCCTTTATGGACAACAGCATAGCCTACACCAAGGAGTGACTTTGAGCCATCAGTATACAATTTACTGAGTCCCTGTGGAGAAGGTCATGGCGCAAAAACTTCGATTTAGTTTCTTCATCCGAAGAGGTTTTCCTACATATGGTTTTGGGACACACATTAGGTTCTGGAATGAGCCAAGGAGGGAGATTGCTGTAGCTTACTGGTTAAATTTTTTGCTACCTCAGCAATGCGTTACCCACAGGTAGCATGCGAATCTGGAATGGTATAGAGACTCTTGGACCACAGAACTTAGACAAGTCACACTGCAACAGAACATCAACACAAGGATTGGTGTAACGATTGCTCTTAATTCGCAAAATGTAGTGAAGCCCTAACTCATGCCTGCGTAAGTCCAGAGGAAGCTGGTCTGTATCTACGTATAAACTCTCCATGGGGGAAGTGCAAAAGGCACCCAAGCACAGTCGTAGACCGGTATTGTGGAGCACGTCAAGCTCATGAAGTTTAGTCTTACATGCAGAGGAATAAATTTGGCAAGCATATTAAATCTGTGACCGGCACAAAGAGTTATAGAGCCTGAGAAGGGAGTTCCTATCAGCACCCCAGTCAAAACCAGAGACCACCCTAAGGATATTCAATGATTTCTTGACTTTAAGCTTCAGATAATCAATGTGCTGTGACCAAGAGAGACGTGAGTCAAAGGTCATGCCCAGAAACTTAACCTCCTTCTCAAAAGGGATGATGTCATCCTTTAACTTTAAGTGTGGGACAACCTCCTGGCATGTGCTTTTAGTGAAGCGGTCTTGGAAGGTGAAAAACAAAAACCATTATCATCAGCCCAACGACAAATAGTATATATGGACTTTTGCAGGTGATGACTAATCTTGACTGCATTGTAGCCAGACACACAAATTGCCAAATCATCAGCATACAGGGAGCCCAACACGGTGCGGGAAATCTGATCGAGAACACCATTAATAGCCACAGTGAAACAGGTGACACTAAGAATGCTGCCTTGGGGAACACCCTCCTCTTGCCTATAAGGGCTAGATACAACATTTCCAACACGAACCTTAATGTAACGTTCTGACAAGGAGCGGATAAAACTAAACATATTTCCCTCAATGCCATATCGAGACAGCTGAAGAAGAAAACTAGTGTGCCTGGTTGTGTCGTACGCCTTCTCGAGGTCAAAGAACACCCCAATAGTCTGACAATGGTTGGCAAAGTTTTGCTGGATTTTATTTGAGATGATCAGGAAGGGGTCTAGTGTCGAACGGTTCTTCCGAAACCCAAACTGGTAAGGAGAAAGCAGCTTTTCGGATTCTAAGTACCACACTAGCCTTGCATTAACTAGCTTTTCCATCATCTTACAAACACAGCTGGTCAGTGCGATAGGCCTATAGGTGGTAGCCAAAAGGGGATTTTTGTTTGGTTTCCTGATGGGAATAATGAGGGAAACTCCAACTGGGACGAAAAATGCCCATTTCCCAAATTTTGTTAATGATCTTTAGGAGGAACTTCGTAGCCACAAAAGGCAAATTTGTGAGCATTGAATAGAGGATGTTGTCCTCACTTGGAAATGTAGGGGTAATCGATGACAAAACGTCTTCCAGTTCCCGAAGTGTGAACGGACCATTATAGGCAGCATTGCAAGAAGATGGAGAATGTAGAGACATGTCAGGAATACCATTCCCTGATATTAGAGAGGACTTGAAGACATTAGCAAAATGCCTCCCTAAGGTCTCCACAACCTCAGCAGGATCAGTGAGGAAGTCGCCACCTATTTTCAATATCGGGTTGGGAGATGGGATAAATTTGCCTGGAAGCTTTCTAATTTTCCTCCATATAACCTTAGAGGGAGTCTTGGAATTAATGCCATTGATGTAGGATATCCAGGAGTCCTGCTTGGCCTTTCGAAAGTAGTGACGCTGCTTTGCCTTGGCACGTTGGTAAATTTGGCGCGTGGCAGTTGAGCCACTGGTCTTGTAACGCCGATAACATTTCCTCTTAATTTTTCTTAGTATGATCTTACAGAAACTTTGTAGCTTCTTGTAGTGTGTTTTGTAGATCAGTTATACATATATTAGACTCGTGGATGAGCAGTTGTTATACATGAGTAGTTTTGTAAGCAGATAATCTTCGTTCCCTTTGTCATGCAATGGCAGGAGAGGTAAAGATTAGTATGGGACTATTTTTATTTGTCTTGGAAATATTAACAAAGTCTCTCACACACGAGTGAAGTATAGAGTCCCGTTAGCTACCTCCCTGTCTTGCTGTATCTCTCTCTGCCACCCTCTCGCCCCTGTTGCTAGCCTCCTTCTCCCTACTGCCTGTCGGCTCTATGGCCAGTCCCTTTCTGAGCTCTGATTCCTACATTCTCGTTTAGCAGGGGCCATGTCACGTGTGCTATATTGTTGTTGAAATGTTCTAGAAGCCTGTGTGTGTGTATGTGTGTGTATGGTCACGAGGTGCTGTTTGTGGGCTATTGTGCTGGTGGGAGGCATTCTGGAGAGGTGCTAACGTCATCTGGCCCCTAGGTTTGACATTGACCTAACCTCTAGACTATATATGTATGTTTCTAGCTATTATGTATTAAGATATTTTAGAGTCCTGACATTGCTCGGTCACGCAGCTGGCGGTCCTCCAACAGCAATTAGCATTGACATATGTTAATCTATTAATACATAATATTCTTCTTCTTCACTCTTAATACATAACATCGACTATAATACTGTACAGATAAAATATTCATGGTAATATTGCAATGATCCAGTAATATTACATTTTAAACAAGTTGTATACACAATTGAATAAATGCAATATGGTTAAATTGGTTATTGTATGACATATTATAAGAAATGTATGTATAAGAGACATACACATATAACTGAGCAATGGTAATACTGCTAGGTCATTACATTACATATGGAGTTATCCCTTTAGTAATGCCTAATATTTCACCTAACTTGTGTGATGTTTCTGGTAATACAGAATTGTAGTAACACTGTATGAATTGTTACATAATATTGTAGTAACATTGTGGTAATACATAACTGTAACATTGTATGAATTGTTACATAATACTGTAGTAACATTGTGGTAATGCATAATTGTAACATTGTATGAACTGTTACAGAACTGTATTGTAACTGTTACATTGTAGTAACATTGTAGTAATACATTATTGTAACATTGTATGAACTGTTACATAATATGGTAGAAACATTGTAGTAATACATAATTGTAACATTGTATGAATTGTTACATAATATTGTGGTGATATTGTGGTAATGCATAACTACAACATTGTATGAATTGTTACATATCGTCTGTAGTTATATAATTGTAGCAAGTGTAACATAATCCAATCGTTTGTCGTTACATAATTGTTACATATCGTTTGTAGTTACATAATTGTAGCAAGTGTAACACAATGCAATCGTTTGTCGTTACATAATTGTTACATATTGTTTGTACATACATAATTGTAGCAAGTGTAACATAATGCAATCGTTTTTTCGTTACATAATTGTTACATATTGTTTGTAGTTACTGTACATACTTGTAGCAAGTGTAACATAATGCAATCGTTTGTCGTCACATAATTGTTACATATTGTTTGTAGTTACATAATTGTAATAATTGCAGTCCTGACATTGAATCCGGTCATGCTATGGTCGATGATAGTGATGATATGCCATGCCACTGGCTCGTGGAACAACAATTTGCTTTTTGTTTCACTTATAGTAGGAGTTTATGTGGTATTTTGGCATTTGTAGTAACACTTACGCTTATTTTCACATGTTTGTTTTGTGATCTTACTCTATTTCTTTTTCTTTTTTCTTTTGTATGTATTGATTTTCTATAGTTTGTTTTTCTTCGTTTGTCTACGCTTTTTCGGTGTTGTCCGAGGTTGCATAATTGCTGGCTAATTCCCTTGGGACCCATTTTTAAGGTTTAGTTTATATTGCACAGATATTACTGAAAGTGATATTATATAACCCCACGTTTTGTTATGTTATATAAAAAAAATATATATATATACTATATACAGTATTAACTATACAGTATACACTGACTTGTTGTTCACTTGTACCTATCGTGGGCAATATATGTGTCAGCACTGTGTGGAAATATTTGTCTTCACAATTTGTGGAAGATGTTCGTTCTTGCTAACGTTTTGTGTTGGCCATTTTTTTTTTTTAATTTTCCTTGTAACTTAATTTGTCTGTTTCCACTAGGTAATTTTAATTAATAAATGTTTAATACAGTTCTTTTAATCGCTCACTGAGTAACTGTGATAGTATATTTTCTTTATTACTTTGTAGATGTAATAATGTATAGCTGTATGTATGAAACACGTATTTTAGGTAGGTATAAATGGTAACACTCGTTGGTAGTAAATAAATGCTATAATAAATGAATGAATATATGCAGTGTAGAATACTTATTATTGGTGCAAGTATTTAATGACTGAATTATGAAGATAACTGAATTAGGTATATGTATGTAAGTTGTAACTGTACAGCACGTTTTATTATGTTTGTGCCAAATGTGTTGTCTATCACTGTGTATTAAAATGAGGAAGGACACACAGGCCGTACTTTCGTCTAAATTTACACCATCTCCTGACTCGGTTCTTCAGTCTGTCTCCCCATATAAAACCTTCAACACTGCTAAAGGAGTCATTGACAGCAGTGATCTATGTGACTTTAAGGATGAAGAGATACTGCGTCGTTGTCCTGCGAATGTTATTGAGGTAAAGAAGCTGAAAGGGGCAAATTCTGCTATTTGTCTGACATTTTCATCACCTCATCTGCCAGACTACATCAAAATCAGACATCTGAGATTTCATATCAAGAAGTTTCCCCGTAGGTCAACACAGTGCTATAACTGTTTCGAATATGGTCATGTGAAGGACTCCTGCAAAATTCAGAAATTATGCTTCATTTGTTCTGCCAGTCATGACCCTGAATCATGCTCTAACTCTAAGTTCTGCAAGCATTGTGGTGGGGATCACTCTCCAAATTCAAAAACGTGCCTGCGTTACCAGTTTGAGCAGGAAATCATTGGCTCGCAGATAATGAGCATATTAGCTTAGGAAGTGCTCGGGATCGGTTGTTGACGGCCCAAAACACCCTAGCTCAAAATTATCAAGTATCGTCCAAGGGTTTCAATCCCATCGTTCTGATGGACAGTCCCCTCAACTTCCTCGCACTACTATCAGCAACATTAACCCGCCCCGTCCCGGCAACTTTTCGACCACTGGTACCCCCCAATCCCGGGCAATTTTCGACCTTTTTTTTTTTTTGCTTAAACTTTCGCTTTTGGTCAGAAACAATGGCCGGTGGCAAAGAAAGTGGTCCCTGGGGTCCCTAATTAGCTTAACCAGGTATGCGTTCGTCCCACCTGGTCCCGTGTTCTCCCTATGCGGTGTGAGCATCAAACGTTTTCTATGGTATTATAAGTTTGGGAAACCAATGAAAGTAAGTAGAAATGAATTTATTACAAACATAAAAACATGTGATAATAGAGTATATTGGATTTTATACAAAAATAGAGCAGAAATAACCATTGTACCATCGTGAGAAACGAGCAAAATCGGCCAACTTGGTTCCCATGAATCGCTAACATTCTAAAATCATGATACATATATTTTTTTTTACTTACATAATACTTCTACAATAACATTATACCATTTTACAATATATTGAACTGTTTTTACGTATTCACAGGCCTTTTGATAACATTTAGCGTAATGCTAGCGCTAAATTACGTAGTGAGTGAACTCGCTGTGACTGATGTTTCAACTCGTATTGTGCTTTTTCTACTAACATAATACCTTTCTAATATTATTATACACTTTTCAACTTTATAGAACTGTTTTGAGATTATTTCAGGCCTTACGTAAATATATAGCGTAATAATAGCACATCGTAACACACACGGTGAAGTCGCTATGACAACTAATTCAACTTACAACCTATTTTTTTACTTATATAATTATTCTACACTAACATTGCACATGTGAACACTTGATATAATTGATATTACATCATTTCTGAACGTATGATGGAACTTAGCGTCATATTTGCGCGTACTTACACAGGGAGTGTTATCGCGATATCATTTGTTTCATCTTACACAAGTAATCAACTTATAAAATACCTTACTACTAACATTACAACATCATCCACTGTATATAATTCCTATCACATACTTACTGACCAGAATGTGGGTGTACTCGTGACATCAATTATGACAACTTACAGTAATGTTCAACTTATACGTTTTATTCATGCTAACATTACACCCGTTTCCACTTTATTTCCTTGCTATCACATATTTACTGACCAGATTTACACAGTGGGTGTAGTTTTGATAACAATTCTTTCCACTTACACTAATTCTCATCTTATACATTACTTTTCTGAAAAAATAACACCCGTTTCAACTTTATATTTGACTTAGCACCTACTGACTGGCCTTACCATTATCATGAACGTCATTTCTGCCTTCCCACACAGTTTCAGAAGTGTACGAGATTATGATATTCCTTGAAACAAGGCTGAAGGCACAACGCAACATTGCACTCGACACACTCGTATCTTGTGTCTTTTCTCTGCGTTGATGGTCTGACTGTCCGAGTGCTTACATACATGTTGTGACTGGGGTTTACGACGGTTTGGTTGGAAGGGATTGCGCTGGGGTAGTGGCGGGCTGCAAGACGTAGGGGAGTCTGAGCAGCACGGGGGGCGCGAGGGCGGTGTGGGGGGGTCTTTCCTGGGCATGCTTGGCGATTATTTCACGTGCCAGCTCCCTCACAAACCCTCAAAGGTCTCGGATACTCCGGTGGTCATTGCGTGCAGGTAGTGGGCGTTCAGGACCGTGATGTCGAGCAAGTGGAAAAAGAGTTTCTTGTACCACTTCATCGTTGTCCTGGCACAGTCAACACTTGAAATCATCGAGTCTGACTGATCAACTTGCCTCATGTTCAGATTATAGGCAAGTACAGACTCTGGTTTCCATACGTTGCGCCTCCTCTCGCTACGGTGATCCACGGAGTCTGTGCGGTGCATCAGGGGCTGTGAACAGTTGATAGGAGGCAAACTTCCTGTTGTGGTTCCACAGGGTGGCAAGGATATTATTGGCCTGGAAGAAAACCACCTCATTCTTGTCAAGTTTCCTCCCTATCTTGACCATATGGCGACGGTTTCTCTTGACTGTACCACAGACTCCGGTGTCGTGTTGGTGGAGGAACCTAGCGAGAAGAGGGCTAGTGTACCAGTTGTCCAGGTACAAAACATGACCACGATGAAGGTACTCTTCTATCATTGTCTTCACCACGGCCCCAGAGAGTCCTATACTCCGATCTTCTATTATATCTGTCTGTGCGCCCGTGTACAAGACTATGTCTATAACCGGTCTTACAGTCACACATAACAAAGATCTTGAACCCGAAACGGTGTCTCTTGCTGGGTATATACTGCCTAAAGGAAATATTGCCTCTCCACAACACAAGACTCTCGTCTATGACGAGGTCTCTGTAGGGATAAAATGAGAGCGGAACATTTCACGTAAATGATCAAATACCAGCCTAATTCTCCTCATTTTATCGGTGTTATTTGCATTGGCTGGATCATCTGCATCAAAAAAGTGGAGGCGGCCGAGAATAAACTGAAATCTATTACGACCCATCACCTTTCCAAAGAAAGGTGTTAGGATGATTGGGTCCGTTGTCCAATAGGCAGGAATCTGATTTTTCTTCACCACACCCATCAAGATTACCAGGGCCAAAAATAGGAACATCTCTGATATAGTCAAGGGGAAAGTCATACTGTTCTGCATGCTTGCTAGTGGTTCCTAGGCGTTCACTTTCAAGGCGCTGGGATTGTGAAAATATATTCGTCTCTTCTACTATGCGCCAAGCAAACGCCTCATCAAAAAACAAATTGAAAAAATCTAAACGTGACGACCCAGCATTTACACCTGGGCCGTGCAACCTGACCGCCACTCCTCAGTGAACTGGTGAATGATGGGAGTAAAATTACTCCCATCCTCCCAGTTCCACGTGACACCACCGTCTCCAGCCACGTCACCATCGTCCCCTTCGTCAGGGTGGGGAGGTGAGGGTGGTGGGGGAGGTTGGGGGAGGTGGAGAGCGGCGCCTCTCATCACTCGCACTTCTCTTCCCTCTCCCTTTTCCTTTACCCTTTCCCTTCCCTTTCTTTCCTTTCCCCACATCCTGGGGCTGTGGGGAGGAAGTTTGGGCATATTCAGGGGCGAAAGAAGTGCTGGGGAGTGGCTCAACCTCCTCTCCCCTAGGCCTACGAGCACCACGTGCTCGTGCGGCCTCCCTCCCACCAATGGCCCCTTCACCCCGCACTACCCCCACACCACTCTCACTTTCACCCAGCGCTGCCGCCACAACACTTTCCCTTTCTCCCAGCAATCCCACCACACCACTTGCTACTTCCCCAGACAAAGTACTTGAACCATACCTTAGGTGTCGTCTCACCCCACCTTCTGATCCACGTGGTGATATTTTTTCCTTTCCCAACCACTCGGCGATATCACGTCCTAGCCCTCCGTCATCCTCATCGTCCTCATCCTCGTCCTGATCAGAATCGTGATGGAGAGATAGCTGTGCACGTGGTTGGGGAGCAGCCTGGCCTTCCCTTGCCTTACGGTATGTCACATACCCCGCGATTTTCGAGGCGAAGGGACCTCCTCATCACTGCTACTTATTTCTTTCTCTGGCTGGACGTAATCGCGATCCACCACATCATCATCGAGTGGAGAATCACTGTCTCCAGTGAAGGCTTCCAGGACGGATGCAATTTGCTCATCTGAGAGACCTTTCCGCGCCATGTCTGACCTGGGTCACTGCTGGCAGGTGAGTGACCGAGACAAGGGCGAGCGCGGGTCACTGTGAGGGTCTAGGACGCTGCCCGCCTGGCGGCAGGTAGGGGAGGCTTGGGTACCCGGGCGAAACGAAAATCTCCCGCGAATTTTGAAATTTGTGGAAATTATGAACCTTGCAATTGCAGGACGTTGAAGTACGTCCTCGGGACTGGCTGTGACAAAACGTGAGGACGTGGAAGTACGTCCTCGGGACGGCGCGGGTTAAGCAGAATGTCCCTCAGTCACCTGCTAAGCCTCTTCCAGCTTCTGGTGACAGGTCTTCTGTTGGTCTTTCAACTTCTTCAGAATTGCATTCATCCCAAGCCCTTCGTGGTGCTGGTGTTGTCTCTGGTAAGGGCCCCTCCTTTTCTGCCCAGTCATTGTTACCTTGCACTTCATAGGCCATCAGTAAGCAGAGTGCAGTTGCTCCCTCTGTGGGGAAGCACTCTCGAGCAATGTCGTTGTCACCTCGTCCTTTAAAGACAATCAGAAAGCAGAGTGCGGTTGCTCCTTCTGTGAAGGAGCACTCGCGTACAATGAATGCAAAGGCTGATGATGACTTCACTTGTCCTCCCTGTTCTAAGAGATCCTGGAACTCTTCTCCCCCTATGGGTACTGGTGGTATTCCACTATCCAATAAGTTCTCAAATCTTGATAAGGACTGTTCACCTGACGACCGTTCGATGGATGTCTCTCCTTTACCTTCTGTCCCTGACCTCCCTGTAGCATCTGATACAGCTGTCCATCCCCTCCCGAGGCGACAAAAACCCGTGTCTGTTTCGTCTGAAACTTCTAAGTTTCCAGTCACCAAATCTGATGTTGACAAGTCCATGAGGAGCTGTCGTCTGTCATTGCACCCTGATGCCAAACATGTGCCTTCATCGTCCCAACCACATAACGGAAAGGATTGGGCTTCTGACATTAGCAGGTAATTTTCCATTCTGACATCTTGCAGTGGAATTGTAAGGGTCCCCACTCTAGGTCTGAGCAACTAAAAGTTCTGATGCATGACTTTGATCCAGGTATCGTTTGTCTCCGAGACCATGTTGGGCTCTGAGGTATACAATCCTGGACTGAATTATGTTTTTCACGGGTCTCCCCCTCCGCCAGGAAATCAGGTGCATGGGGGTGCAGCAATAATTGTTCACACGTCCTTGCAGCACTCTTCTGTTCGATTGCAGATGACTCTTCAAGCTGTTGCTGTTACAGTTGTATTGGAATATTCGCTCACAGTATGCTCCTTGTATCTTCTAGCTGGTGGTGGTTTCAGTGAGCAGGACGTTGAAGACTAAATCCATCAGCTTCCTGCCCTCTTTCTCCTTCTTGGGGACTTTAACGCCCATAATCCACTATGGGGTGGTACAATTTTGGATGCTGGTGGGAGGATTATAGATGACATACTCCAATCATATAACATCTCATTTTACAATAATGGCTCTATGACATACCACAATGTCTGTACTGGAGCTTCCTCTGCTATTGACTTGAGCTTGTGTTCTCCCTCCATCCTTATTGATTTTCATTGGTCAGTAAATCCTTTTCTGAATGGAAGCGATCATTGCCCAACCCATTTAAAGTATGTGAAAAATGTCCCTGCTCATTCCTCTCCTAGGTGGAGGAAGCAGGAGGCTGATTGGTTGAATTATAACAACGGTATACTTCTGGCTAGGCCTTTCGAGTCCTTCTCTAGTCACTTGGAAGCCTATGATTATTTTGTTGCTGCGATTATGGGCAGTGCCCATGCGGCCATCCCTATGTCGAAAGGTAAACCACGTCGACCTGCGGTCCCCTGGTGGAATAAAACCTGTGGCATTGTCAGGACTCTAAAATATCTTAAGACACAATAGCTAGCAACATACATATATTGTCTAGAGGTTAGGTCAATGTCAAAGCTAGGGACCAAATGGAAGCGATGTTAGCACCTCTCCAGAATGCCTCTCACCAGCACAATAGTCCACAAACAGTGCCTCGTGACCATACACACACAGACACGGGGTTTTGTCGCCTCGGGAGGGGATGGACAGCTGTATCAGACGCTACAGGGGGGTCAGGGACAGAAGGTAAAGGAGAGACATCCATCGAACGGTCGTCAGGTGAACACCTTATCAGGATTTGAGAACTTATTGGATAGTGGAATACAACCAGTACCCATAGGGGGAGAAGAGTTCCAGGATCTCTTAGAACAGGGAGGACAAGTGAAGTCATTGTCAGCCTTTGCATTCGTTGTACGAGAGTGCTCCTTCACAGAAGGAGCAACCGCACTCTGCTTTCTGATTGTCTTTAAAGGATGAGGTGACAACGACATTGCTCGAGAGTGCTTCCCCACAGGGGGAGCAACTGCACTCTGCTTACTGATGGCCTATGAAGTGCGAGGTAACAATGACTGGGCAGAAAAGGAGGGGCCCTTACCAGAGACAACACCAGCACCATGAAGGGCTTGGGATGAATGCAAATCTGAAGAAGTTGAAAGACCAACAGAAGACCTGTCACCAGAAGCTGGAAGAGGCTTAGCAGGTGACTGAGGGACATTCTGCTTAATGTTGCTGATAGTAGTGCGAGGAAGTTGAGGGGACTGTCCATCAGAACGATGGGATCGAAACCCTTGGACGATACTTGATAATTTTGAGCTAGGGTGTTTCTGGGCCGTCAACAACCGATCCCGAGGAATTCCTAAGCTAATATGCTTATTATCTGCAAGCGCAATGATTTCCTGCTCAAACTGGTACCACAGGCACGTTTTTGAATTTGGAGAGTGATCCCCACCACAATGCTTGCAGAACTTAGAGTTAGAGCATGATTCAGGGTTATGACTGGCAGAACAAATGAAGCATAACTTACGAATTTTGCAGGAGTCCTTCACATGACCATATTCGAAACGGTTATAGCACTGTGTTGACCTACGTGGAAACTTCTTGATATGAAATCTCAGATGTCTGATTTTGATGTAGTCTGGCAGATGAGGTGATGAAAATGTCAGACAAATAGCAGAATTTGCGCCTTTCAGCTTCTTTACCTCAATAACAATTGCTGGACAATGACGCAGTATCTCTTCATCCTTAAAGTCACATAGATCACTGCTGTAAATGACTCCTTTAGCAGTGTTGAAGGTTTTATGTGGGAAGACAGACTGAAGAACTGAGTCAGGAGATGGTGTAAATTTAGACGAAAGTACGGCCTGTGTGTCAAATTCATCCCATACCCCTTCAAATTCCCCTCAGGGATATTTCCTATTTTCCTCTCGAGGCATTCAGATCCTTTGATAAAATTATTGTGTCCATCCTTATATATGGCGACATGCCAGTATGGCCTAGGAACTCTCTAGGAATGTCAGAAATCCTGTAGTCATCCTCAAAAGGCTTTGGTATGAGGTCAAAAGTCATTGTCAGACAGATTTGCTACACTGAAAAGTTTAGCCTTGCATCTAAGTAATGCAGTACCTTCATCTAATGCTCAAAGAGCAGCCAATGCAGAAGCGGTCTCACAGAAGGTAACATAAGTGTCAAATGAGGCTCCATCCTCGCACAAAATCAACTTTAACCTGCTCATGGCACCAAAAGGCCTCATGGCAGAGTATCGTATGCAATTGTTTCTCCAATTCCAGCACAAAAAAGTACCCTTAAATGCAGGTTTTCATCGGCAGCGGACTCAAAGGTCTGGCCGTGCTCCACACAAGCACCAAATTCGGGGGGAGTGGATTCCATAATAAAAGAAAAAATCTTCATTCCCCCACCCCTTCACCCACTATGGAGCCCAACAAGGGGAGGTCAGATGCCAGGGAAAAGACCACTGGCAACCCAGAGGTAGTGGGAGTGTATACATAGGTAACCACTGGATGACCCAGAGGAGCGCGACCCCAGGATGATAGGAGCCACCAGGACCCCCAGAGCCCACTTGACCCTAGCCAAAGCATGACCAGCCGATTGACCTGGTCGGGCCCAACCAGGCTGCCCATCTAGCCAGAATAAGGGACCAAAGAGGTGTATTGCTAGCTGCAGGGCGCATCGTGCGGCATCGCTCAATCCCCAGGACTCCCGTCTCCCAGCATTACGTGACACCACGCACGGCAAACACGTGGGGAGGCGACTGTCCCACCCTAGATGGTAAATGGGCAGGGACTAACATCACCAGCAGGCCTCCTGCACCAGTGATGTAAGGGTTGCTTGGTCCATGAGACCAACAAATTTCGAACCCTACAAAGGTAGGCATGCCTCCAAAGTAGGTGGCACTGCCAGCCACGCTTCAAGCCCCACCACCATGTCAAGGTGACCCCCCTCAGCGGGGCTTAGGAATTAGGTTTTGTCATTATAGTTATTGTACAGTATATCGTTTATTGTGCGAGAAGTTGTTAGTTCTCTCCTAGACTCTAGAATTTTCTGTGCTGTTCTCGTGGTAGAGTTCGGGGTATTTAAGAGGACTGCCCTGCCTTCTGACAATCAGTGATGGACAGTGTGAGTGAGTTAGGACAAATGTAGCATGGGAGAAAGTAGCCAGAATGTTTTGCTAGTTACCTCAGCTTTCCCTGGAAGGAATAAAACCCTGGAGAATTGAATGGCCTTTGATAAACATTTTGACTTGGCAGTGCGTTGTGCTGGATGTATCCACTAACCCTTCAGTGCAACAACATTTTCAAGGATGATTTATCGTATAAAACAACGGAAAGTTCTTTTCAGCCCCTTATATCTTATTAACTTCCCCTCTGCCTGCCACTTTAGCACCTCTGACCCTCCCCCAGTGCTGATCTATTTTTTATTTTTTGTTTATAATCTAGATAGGTTAGGTTTGATGCAAAACTCATAAAATCATCCAGATTCATACTCACAAGCCAGGAAGGTCGATTTTGGTCCCCCATTGTGACTATCAGTTGATTTACACGAGTAAATCCCGTAGACTTCTAGCACTCCATAGGGGACCATGTGATTTTCTATGGTGTTTGGCCATGGTATACTGAAGTAAATGCTGTGGTAATACTCTCAACATGTTCTAGGAGCATGTGGGCACTATTTTCAGGCATAGTGATATGTGAGGGCTGCAAGTGAGAGGCACTTTTCTAGAGTATGGCACACATTCTTTGGGTCTATTATCACACTGAAGCCACCTCTCTCAATATCTCCTGCTGGGTAACTCATAGCCTAGTGGTCTCCCATGACGTGCCATATTCGAGCCTCTCTGAATATTTCTTTTTTGCCAATTTTTTTTTTTTTTAATCCAGCCACAGTTGACTTGATGCAGGGGCAGGGTGAGCATGAGGGATGCTTTCTGGGTGACTCATATAGTGGTCTCCGGTGATGCGCCACAGTAAAAACTGAGCGCCTAGTAATTATTTCCCGCCTCTCTCAATATTTTGATTTTTGCTGATTTTTATAATCTTTGGTCATTTAGGAATGGCTCTGGTACTGCCCACTGCTAAGGGTATGGACGTTTATGAATGCCTCTGTCAAACGAGGGGTTAAAAACATCAGAGTCTGTATTTTATGTAACTCCTACATAATTAAACCATCTGAAAAGAGAAATGGAACGTTATAAAAACGATATCTTTTTATTTTTTATTAGGCATACATGAATCTAGCCTCAAAATTCATTGAGTAACCACTTGTAATGAACATTGCTTTATACAGCTGCCCAAATTTGAACAAAGGGAAGAATCAATGCACAACAGATGTCTAACAGCTGCTACACTTGATGGCCATGCAGTACTTGCTTGTTTGTTGGTAGTAGCAACTTGAATGAACGAGATTTCCAACTGCCTCTTTTAATAGCTACGGTAATAGTTATACATCTTATGCATGAGCGTAAGAATGAGCTGCTAGACCTCCCCTTCACAATGGCAGTGTTCCAGGTTCAGATGTGGCTTATTGTACACTAAGAGAGGAAAAAAAAAAATCAAACGGTTAATCAGTGAGATTTGTTGCATTTTGCATGCTTTCCTACTTCAAGTACTTCAGAACAGATTTTTTTTTTTTTTTTTTAAGACGTTCTATGTGGTTCCAACCTTTTGTTGTATAAGAAAAAAAAAAGGCAGTCATGTTCATAACATGGTACTGTCTCTCTCTTTCTTTCTGTGTGTGTGTGTGTGTATATATATATATATATATATATATATATATATATATATATATATATATATATATATATATATATATATATATATATATATATATATATATATATATATATATATATATATATATATATATCTGTATGTGTGTGTGTGTAGATATATATATATATATATATATATATATATATATATATATATATATATATATATATGTGTGTGTGTGTGTGTGTGTGTGTGTGTGTGTAGAGATATAGATATAGATATAGATATATATTAAATATATCTTCTATATCTATATCTATCTACCTAGATAGATATAGGTATAGATATTTTTGATATATATATATATATATATATATATATATATATATATATATATATATATATATATATATATATATATATATATATATATATATTGTTACGGAACAGAGAAAGATACGTACACTTTAAGTGAGAATACTAAGAATCACTACTATCCCGTAAAGTTCCAGGTTCAAAACAAAAGAGTTAGGTAAAATTACAAGTTAAAGTTTAATGCTTAAACTAACAACAAAACATTCAGGACTCATAAGGATAATGTAATGGCAAAAACAGGTTAAATATATGGTTAACTGCAATAGCCTCTATTAACACGAAATTAGCAAGAGTAAATTTATCTAAGTCAGCCCTGATAAAATGAGATACCAGATAATACTCAGTGAATGCCAGATAAATAATTACAGATACAAACTATTATAAAAAATGACTGACATAAAGAACCCCACACGAATTACAAAAACTTCACTAGGCCTACAAATTAAACTTATGCTATACAGTACAAGAAAAAATGCAACAACAGTTATACTCAAATTACACACAGCTGCTAGATGGTTGGAGATTTCTTGAGCACTCACAAAAATAATATCTGTACAGGGGAGGACAGAGATGTGAACAAAATGAGGAGCAGATCTAAGTGGCAATGATGCAGAGACTGAGCTCATTATATAGGAGCCAGGAGAGCTTGATACAACTTGTAATAAGGACGTGCAAATGAAGCCATGGGGGCATAGAGTTGACAATCCCGCTCTGGACAACAGAGAGAACGACTTACTCTACTATAACGGTAGAAGGGGGGGACTGAGGCAGAACACGCTCGTGATCAAACATGCAGCATACTGTGCGTTAAAATTACACAAAGGATGATGAAATCATAGGCTATGTAACACCTCCCCACAAAGAAAAAGAAATTTACAAAGGAAATTTCTTATTACTCTAAAACAATCTGTCTAAAGTCTAGATAAGCAATCTGCAATAACATTTTCTTTCCCCTTGACATGTTGTATGTCTAATGAATACTCCTGAAGAAGTAGACTCCATCTTGTCAATCTCTGATTTTTATCTTTAAACTTACTAAGGAATTTCAGTGGGTTATGATCGATATAAATGACTATGGGGTCAAAACCAGAACACAAATAAAATGAAAAATGCTGTAAACCCAAAATCAAGGCCAAAAGCTCTTTCTCAATAGTTGAGTAGTTCTTTTGAGGTGGAGTGAACTTCTTACTCTAATAAGATACAGGATGTTCAATACCCTGATCATCCTCTTGCAGCAAAACAGCCCCAGCTCCTGTATCACTTGCATCAACAGCCATCTTAAAAGGCTTAGCAAAATTTGGAGTACTTGAGCACTGGCTGACTTAATAGAATAGCTTTAAGTTTGTTGAAAGAGGATTCACAGTTATCGGTCCAGACAAATTTAACTCCCTTTTTCAGTAGGTCTGTAAGGGGTGATACAAGAATAGAAAAGTTAAGAACAAATCTCCTGTAATAACCTACCATTCCCAAAAATCTTTGTAGCTCTTTCCTACTTTTAGGTCTGGGAAGATCACTTATAACCTGAACCTTAGCTCCTGGTGGTGCAACATGTCCATCACCAATTACATACCCAAGGTACTGAACTTTAGCTTGACCAAACTCACACTTTGATAAATTAGCTACAAGATTAGCATGAACTAAACGGTCAAGAAATTTACTGACATGGCATAGGTGATCTTTCCAGTTGTCACTGAAGACTGCCAAACCCTCTGTTACAACATTCATGAGCTTCTGAAATGTGGCTGGTGCATTCTTCATACCATACGGCATTACAGAACATGCAAAAGCCTTTCCTAGTGTTACAAAACATGAGATCTCCCTAGCACGTTCAGTCATAGGTACTTGCCAGTATCCCTTTAACAAATCAAACTTACTTATGTACCTAGCCTTTCCGATCTTGTCTATGCAATCTTCCACACGAGGGAGAGGGTAAGTGTCTGTTTTGGTTATCTGATTAACACGTCTGTAGTCGATGCAAAGCCTCTGTGACCCACCTGGCTTAGGGACTAGAGTGACAGGAGAACTCCACTCGCTCTGACAGGGCTCAATCATCTTGTGGTCCAACAGGTAGCCAAGCTCCTTCTGGATGAGAGGAACTTTCACTGGGTTCACACGGTAAGGAGGCAATTTAATTGGCTTTGCGTCTTCAACATCGACATCATGCATCAACACAGTGGTTCTTCCTGGAGTGGCACGGAACACTTGCGGGTACTCCTGCAGTAATGCCGAAAACTCCTGCCTTTCCTTGGGTGGTAGATGAAAGCTTAGTCTGGAGATCATTCATGATATCAGGATTCTTCCCCAAACTATCACTCAGGCTCATACTGCATGGGAGAGCTTCACTTGCAGACTCGGGTGGAACAGCTACAGTGCAGACTGGATTATTTTCGTCCCGCCTGTGATATAACTTTAGCATGTTGATGTGACATAGTTGCTTGCTCTTTCTACGATCTGGTGTGGCGATGACATAGCTGACATCACTGAGTTTCTTCTCCACGAAATAAGGGCCACTAAACTTGGCTTGAAGAGGTTGCCCATGAACTGGTAGCAGAATCAAAACCAGATCTCCTGGCTGAAAGTGGCGTAACCTGGACTTCTTGTCATACCAAGTCTTCATCTTCTCTTGAGCAGCTCCTAAATTCTCTCTCGCCAGCTGTAAAGCAGTGGACAGCCGTTCTTTGAACTTCATCATACTCCAGCAGGTTGACGTCATCTTCCTCCGACAGCCAGCATTCCTTGAGTAACTTAAGGGGTCCTCTTACTTCATGGCCAAACAGTAGTTCAAAAGGTGAGAAGCCCAGTGATTCATTTGGAGATTCTCTTGCGGCAAACACAACGAATGGAAGACCTTTATCCCAGTCTTTCTGATGTTCCAAACAGTATTTCTTGAGCATCGATTTGAGTGTTTGATGATATCTCTCCAACGCTCCTTGGGTCTGGGGATGGTAAGCTGAAGACGTGATCTGGGTGATGCCCAACTCTTTCAGAGACTGCTTGAAAACATTTGACATGAAATTACTTCCTCGGTCTGACTGTACCTCATTGGGCAGACCAAACTTTGTGAAGAACCCTAGCATTTCCTTAACCACGTTCTTTGCTGAGATATTTCTAAGTGGAATGGCTTCAGGATAACGAGTAGCCATATCAATCATGGTCAACACATAAGAAAATCCTGAAGAAGTCTTAGGAAGAGGGCCCACAATATCCACCAACACACGGGTGAAAGGCGCCTCAAAAGGAGGAATGGGAACTAGAGGTGCAACCTTTTCGGTCTGATTACACTTCCCCACAACTTGACAGGTGTGACAAGACTTACAATACCAGGAAACATCCCTGAAGATACCTGGCCAGTAGAAGTGTTTCAAAATGCGTGCCACAGTCTTCCTCACTCCAAGGTGTCCTGCCAAACTGGAATCATGAGCCACTCGAATGATATCCTGCCTACAAACACGAGGGATGACAACTTGATGTACAACCTCCCATTCACAGTCGGCTGATGCTGTTGAGGTCTCCCACTTCCTCATAAGTACTCCTGACTTTACATAATAACAAGTAGAAGCACCGGCTGACTCTTCTTCACTGTAAGCAGAGTTAGCTAGAACATTCAACTCAGGGTCAGCAACCTGCAACTCAACCAACTCTTGACGAGACAAATTATCAACACTACGGGGTACTGCCTCATCTGGTGAGTGGTCCAAATTAGCAAGAAAAGTGTCAGCTAGGATAACATCATCATCATCATTATCCTCTAAATCACCAGTAACTTTAGACTTAGCCCTAGTGACAGCACATGCAGGGACCACATCAGGGACATCACAATCCTGGGACGCAGCCACTGGCTCACTAGACAACTGAGGAGCTGGACACACTTGACTTCCACCAATATCATTTCCAAGTAAGAAAGTTACACCTGACATTGGGAGTGTCTCAACCAACCCAACCATAACGGAACCATTAACAAAACCAGACTCTAAATTCACTCTGCACAGAGGGACAGAGAAGTAATTATTTCCTACACCTTGTAAGATTACAGTTTCATCAGAGGAATTAACATTAGAGCCTAGAACACTGGTCAGCACAAGGGATTGGCAAGCACCTGTATCACGATATATTTGAACTGATTTCCTGTCATTACTGTCCAGAGGACTGACAAAACCATCAGACAGGAAATTAGCACATGAACTCTTGAGAGTGTCACCCACGTTACTGCTCAAAAGAGGAGCTCCATCATGAGAATTTAAGTTACCCCTCAAAGCAGGTTCAGTTAACTCAGTTAAAGAATTCTGGGAACTCTCAAGAGTGGACACTAGACCAATTGACTGAATATTTAACGACTCCTTTTTGTTCACATCACGCTGTCTCCTGAAACATCTCTCCGTAGTATGACCAAGCTTACTACAATAAGTACATTTACTTTTCTTAAATCTAGAGGTGAAGCTGGTATTTACTTCCTGAGAAACATCATCCTTATTCTCTTTCCTGTTACCTGTACTCTGAGTAGAGGCAACGTACTTACTCTCAGCTTTCCCTTTTTCTCTAGAATATCTCTTGTGAGTGAGAACATACTCATCAGCTAAAACTGCAGCATCAGACAAATTATCTATTCTTTTCTCATCAAGATATAGGCTTACATCTCTACTAATACACCTTTTGAAATCCTCCAGCAAAATCATCTGCTTAAATTTACCAAAATCAGAATCCACATTCTTAGAATTTAACCACTGCTCTAACAGATCTTCTTTGATTTTTGCATACTCAACATGGGATTGCTTATCTTGCTTATAAGTTGTCCTAAATTTTACTCTATAAGCTTCAGGAACAAGCTCATAGGCCTTAAGAATCAAGCTCTTAACTACATCATAATTATCAGACTGATCCTGAGGCAAAGATGCATAAGTTACTTGAGCTTTACCGGTGAGAACAGTTTGAAGGAGTACTGGCCAATACTCCTTAGGCCAATTAAAACCTGTAGCTACCCTCTCAAACAACTGAAAATACTTTGTTAAATCAGATTCATTAAAAGGAGGGACAAGTTTAACATTTTTAGCCACATCAAAACCATCAGAGCTAGATGATCCAGTTCCACCTTGTTTCATGCGATACTCATGGTCTGCCTGAATCCTAGCAATTTCAACTTGTGCCTCAGCCTCCTTAGCTTTTGCCTGAAATTCAGCCTCCTTAGCCTAATTCAATCTGCGTTTGCTCATTTGGAGGAGTTACATTAAACAAGCTTTCATTAATCATGTCAACAATTTGATCTTCAGAATGATGAGGGCGAACAGCAATTCCCAATTGTTGAGCAACAAGCTTAAGTTCATTCTTTGTTCTGTTTTCTATATCACACACTGTTTGCACATTTGACAAAAAATCTTTGGCTTCATCAAGTGTAGAAATAGTAGCCATCATGAATATATCACAGTCACAAAATATCAAACAATATCCTTATGATAATATCCTGAATATCCTGATATGAGGTCGCCAAATTTATGTTACGGAACAGAGAAAGATACGTACACTTTAAGTGAGAATACTAAGAGTCACTACTATCCCGTAAAGTTCCAGGTTCAAAACAAAAGAGTTAGGTAAAATTACAAGTTAAAGTTTAATGCTTAAACTAACAACAAAACATTCAGGACTCATAAGGATAATGTAATGGCAAAAACAGGTTAAATATATGGTTAACTGCAATAGCCTCTATTAACACGAAATTAGCAAGAGTAAATTTATCTAAGTCAGCCCTGATAAAATGAGATACCAGATAATACTCAGTGAATGCCAGATAAATAATTACAGATACAAACTATCATCAAAAATGACTGACATAAAGAACCCCACACGAATTACAAAAACTTCACTAGGCCTACAAATTAAACTTATGCTATACGGTACAAGAAAAAATGCAACAACAGTTATACTCAAATTACACGCAGCTGCTAGATGGTTGGAGATTTCTTGAGCACTCACAGTAATAATATCTGTACAGGGGAGGACAGAGATGTGAACAAAATGAGGAGCAGATCTAAGTGGCAATGATGCAGAGACTGAGCTCATTATATAGGAGCCAGGAGAGCTTGATACAACTTGTAATAAGGACGCGCAAATGAAGCCATGGGGACATAGAGTTGACAATCCCGCTCTGGACAACAGAGAGAACGACTTACTCTACTATAACGGTAGAAGGGGGGGACTGAGGCAGAACACGCTCGTGATCAAACATGCAGCATACTGTGCGTTAAAATTACACAAAGGATGATGAAATCATAGGCTATGTAACAATATATATATATATATATATATATATATATATATATATATATATATATATATATATATATATATATATATATATATATATATATATATATATATATATATATATATATATATATATATATATATATATATATATATATATATATATATATATATATATAGAGAGAGAGAGAGAGAGAGAGAGAGAGAGAGAGAGAGAGAGAGAGAGATGTATGTATACATATGTACCGTACATTATGATCCTCTGTGGTACAGTTGTAGAGTGGGCGTCTCACATGGTAATGGATGCAGATTCGCCTCCTGCAAGAGTTGCAGAAACTTTGGGAAGCGTTCACCGAGCCATTTGCTGGTTTGGTGGACATAAGGGATGCTGTGGTTGAACCAGTGTCGCAAACTAGTATGCTTGCACCCAGTCACCTTAAAGCATCTGGCAATATATATATATATATATATATATATATATATATATATATATATATATATATATATATATATATATATATATATACTGTCACTGCAAGCCCCCCAAAAATGTTACTTGAAGGAGCTTATTACTGTAGTGGTTGAAAAAGAAAAAAAAATAGGTGATACAGATTTTATTCAGTATTTCAGCATATTTCTCTGCTTTTTTTTATTACATCAGCAAGACACTTTGGCATAGATTTGGACAAAATTTCTAGAGTATTCATGTGACATCTCCTTGCGCCATACATCTTTTATGAATTTCTTAATTTTTGGCCCACTTGTACTGCTCCTTGTTACTCGTCTCCTGTTCATCACTAAGAGTGCTGTTATGTTCCCGTCCCAGACTGCCACAGGCTCCAACAGCAGTAGTACAGTATAGTAAGGACATTACCCAGTGAGTTGCTTTTCCTATGGTCAACCTTTCGGTGTACAGCACACACGATCAGCTAAGGCATTGTAAATAAAAACTGGCAATTAAAGTTCACTGTCTTTATTTTCCAAATAATTACACTTAATGCTTTCCAACTTCACTTCACTATTTTCACAAGTCCCGAATATATATAAACTGCAATAACACATCACTGTTTGCCAACAACACTTCACTATTTTCACAAGTACCGAAAATATATTGCACCGCACTGACACTGAACTGCACTCAAATTGAACTGAAACTAACTGGAACTGCTCTAGTCTCTTCCCCATCCTTATCTAAGTTTCCTGCATTCTAGAGTGTTCTACACTTCTCCACAATTTTATGTAATCCCTAGACAGCAACGGCTACAACAGTTACCAACTCGGAGACATCGAAAACATGCCAGAGTTTTCTTACACTGCATAACACTCCAAATTATTTAGCATACAAAATTATAATAAATTACATAATTTAAGAATCACATAAATCAAACATTATAAGGAAAAAGAGCACAAAAACTAATGTGCAACTTACAAAATAACTATGCTCACAAACACGAGGCTAAGTGCAACTCTGACTCACAACGGAACAATGAGAAACAGTGAGAAACTTCTAGTATATCCTGCTTCTCAACACTTCCCCCTCCCTAGTCCTTTGTCATCCCGACAAAACTACACAATGTATACAAACATAAAGTTTAATTCAAACTAAACATTTAATTGTACACAAAATAATCCTTCAACTTCTCAGGTCTTCTTCTATGCCACTTTCGACGACTTCCCTGTTCTTTCAGACAGTCCACTCCTCCTAGAATGTCTTGCTTCTCTTCCTGACGCATTTTTCTCTTGGAAAATTGTCACCATCCTCTTGCACATCAGCTCCATGGTCCTCCATAACATCCTCGGCTGCAGGAGAGCATGATTCCTCGGATACATCCCAGCTGTACTATCCTGGCCCATGGTACTGCCACAGATGGTTCACGTGTACCACTTTTGGGCGAGATTTTCTGCCTCCCCAAATCTGGTACATTACTTCTGATAGGCGGTCCAACACAGTGTAAGGCCTATTCCACGGGTTCTGCAGCTTCGGTGACACCCTTCTTCTGCTGAGGATTGTATAACTAAAACTTGTCACCATCCTTGAAGCTCACCTCACTTGCCTTGGCATCATACTTGCACTTCTTACCTCTCCTGAACACTTAAGGTCTCCTTGCACTTGATGATGTACCTCAGCCAGCCCTTTCTGAAGAGTCTTCGCATAGCTGGAGGTGTCTGTAGGCAGCTATTCACCAGGTGGTCTTCCCATTAACAAGTCAACGGGTAAGCAAAACTCATGGCCCAACATCAGTTTGCAAGGATGTAGCCGGTAGACTCATGGGATGCAGACCAATATGCCATCAACAATGCAGGTAATTTCTGGACCCATTCTGTTTGTCCCCTATGCAGTGCTTGGCCAGTTCTTGTCCCAGGGTCCAGTTGAATTTCTCCACCATCCCATCTGACTGTGGCCTTAGTGGGATCGTCCTGGGCTTCTCGATCCCCAGGAACTTGCAGCGCTCACAGAACACAGCAGACTCGAAGTTTCTACCCTGGTCTGAATGTAACTCTTGTGGCATCCCAAAATGACAGAAAAACTGCTCAACCAACTCCTGAGCAACAGTCACAACTTCTTGATCAGTGATGGCATACAGTAGGGTGTGGCCACTTTTTGAAATAGTCCGTGGCAACACATATATACCAGTTCCCTCTTTCAGTGAGTGGCAGAGGTCCAACAATGTCCAGTGCGACTCCATCCATCAGTGCACCTACTTGGTACAGCTGAAGAGGGACACAACTACTTTTCTTGGGTCTCTTCTTGGCAAAACACATTTCACAGGCCCGACACCATACTTCAACATCCTGACGCATGCCAGTCCAGTAGAACCTCTGTTGCAGCTGACTAAGTGTCTTCTTCACTCCTAAGTGCCAAGTAGTAATCTGGTTATGGGATTCATCCAAAATCTTGGACCTCATCTTCTTTAGAACCACCAGTTGTCAATACTGGCTGAGGCCATCAGGTGTCTCCCACTGACGCCCCAGTAGTCTGCTGTTCAAACATAGAAGGTCCCACTGATTCCAGTAGCTCTTACTTGCAGGGCTGAATCTGGAAACCTATTCCTAAGATGGTTGCACTGTACTCTGCTACAGCCACTCAAGCACTGGTTGTAAATACGTATCCTCCATCTGCATCCTCTTCAGGTCTTCTTCAACTGATGCTGGCCCTGTCACAACAGTATGGTGGCATTTCTTGCCAAAATTCCCATTCCTGCTCCACTGTTTGCCATATGTTCTTTCCTCTTCTCACACAGTATTCATCAAGGATCCCCTGCATTTCCTCAGTGGTGGGGCTTCTCGAGAAAAACTGGCTGGTTGTTGCCTCTTGTCACCAGCCTTCGCTAATTTACCCTCATCCTTCTCATCTGGACACTCATAGCTGAAGTGTTCCACCCCACCACAAGTCCAACACCCGTTTTTTGCAATCGTGTATTTTCTTGCACTATTCCGTTCTTGCTTCTTCTTCCATTTGTAACAATCCACCTTCTTATGTCCTGGCTTCTCGTAGAACCAGCAACTTCCTCTAATCTTCTATTGTTCTCTCTTCCACTTGTTGCAGTCCTCTATCCTAGTAGCAGCAACTTCCTTTAAATAATTCCACTTTACTTACCTGCACCTTTCTTGCCCCGAATCCTGCAGTTTGACCTTTCTGAAAAGTGGACATACTGGACCTGACGTAGGACCCAAATTCTAGAGCCCTGGCTAATGCTTCTTGCATGCCTCTATGTTGTGCCTACTTCACTTGCACTTTCAGCTCTGCATCATCAAGAGTATCAATAAACTAGTCCCACAGAAGAATAGCCAACAGGTTAGGTATTGCTCCAGGGTACCCCTTGTATGCCATACCATTCAGGTCATGATTAAGCTATTGTAGGGATTCTCCTCTAGCCCGGACAGGGGTTGGGAATCTTGCTATATAAACCTCAGTCTGGTACATAGTTCCATATCTGTGCTTAGTACATCTACCAAGGACTGATAACTATTCCTCTCCTCTACTGACATGTAGCCCAGCATTTCCACTGCGGCTAGTAGCAAGCTTTACTGCCCTCTACCTATCATCCCAACCATTCTGATCAGCAAGTAACTCAGACTGTGCACTGTAAGCTTCCCAAGATGCTCTTCCATCAAATTCCTGAGATTTCTTGTTAACTGTATCCCCATTATAATCATGCACTTCACTGGTCTGGGGCCTTAAAACCGAGGCATCATAATTAAGTCCAGGACTTATTCTGCACTCTGATTATTCAACCCTGTAATGCTACTTTTAGATGCTTGAGATTCGTCAAGATCCACCATACAATGTATATTTTTTTCATATGCTCCCTATACACTAACCTGAGGCTCAGCAGTGCAATATTACTCTACAGCCTCAATTTTCTGACTAATTATTTTTACATGGTCGACTACATGCTTCAGCTGGTTATCTACATGCTGTCTGCACTCCATGACTATTTCTTCACTAATTTTTAGCTGGTTGTCAATATGGTGTCTGCACACCGTCACTATTCCCTCACTAATCTTCAGCTGGTCGTCAACATGCTCTCTGCACTCCATCATTATTCCCTCACTAATCTTCAGCTGGTCGTCTACATGCTTCATCTGGTCATCTAGATGCTGTCTGAACTCCATCATGTTATTGCTTACCTCACACTTCTGCTGCTGTGGCTCAGTGTATACTTCCTCCTTCAGCTATTGCTGCTCTTCCTTCATTCCCCCCACGAAAGCATCTACCTGTCCTTGCATCCTCAGTTCTAATTCCCTCTGTTGCTCCTCTAATGCATCTTGAAGCTGTTCATATCATTCTTTCTGTTCTTCACTTTGTGCCTATAATTGTCGATTAAGTTATTTATGTCCTTCATTCTGTGCCTGTAATTGTTCTTTGAGTTCTTTCTGTCCTTCATATTGTGCCTGTAATTGTTCTGTGAGTTCTTTCTGTCCTTCATTCTGTGCTTATAGTTGGATACTTTGTGCTTGCAATAGCTTCAGTATTGCAGCAAATGACACCTCATCCTCCTGCCCAGCTCAGGAGCTTGTCTTCACATCCCCTTGCTCCATGTCGAAGATTAGACTCACTGCAGCACTTTGATGATCCAACTCCTGACACTTACGTTATGTCCCCGTCCCACACTGCCAAAGGCTCCAACAGCAGTAGTACACTATAGTAGGGACGTCGTCCAGTGAGTTGTTCTTCCTATTGTCAGTCTTTTGGTGTACAGCACACATGATCAACTCAGGCATTGTAAATAAAAACTGGCTTCTAAAGTTCATGTCTTTATTTCCAAATAAATACACTTAATGCTTTCCAACTTCACTATTTTCACAAGTACCCAAGATACACAAACTGCAATAACACTTCACTGTGTCGCAACAACACTTCACTATTTTCACAAGTACCGAAAATATACTGCACGACACTGTCACTGAACTACACTCAGACTGAACTGAAACTGACTGAAACTGCTCTAATCTCTTCCCCATTTTTATATAAGTTTCCTGTATTCTAGAGTGTTCGACACTTCTCCACAGTTCTCATGTATTCTCGAGAGAGCAATGGTTACAATAGCATAACACTCTAAATTATTTAGCATACAAACATAAATTACATAATTTTACAGTCACACAAATAAAACATCTTAGGGAAAAAGAGCGCAAAAATTAATGTACAACTAACATAATAACTACGCTACACAAACGTCAAGCTAACTGGCAACTCTGATTCGCAACGGAACTACGAGAAGCAATGACAAACTTATAGTAAATCCTGCTTCTTAACAATACACTTTCAATTGGATCGAGGCCAGGCAAGTTCGCTGACCATTCCAGGACATATATGTTGTTATCTTGGAGAAATTTGGCTATTCTTCTTGCCCTGAGGCAGGGGGCCTCATCCTGCATAAAGATTATAGCATCATGAATGTTCACAGACAGCAGTAAGTACTCACCTAGCACATTAATATTCAGGTTTTGATCCATTCTTTTACATTTCGGTAGAAAGTACAAGCCTCCTCGACACTCTTTCCTAAGAATCATCCCGAGACCATCACTTGATCAAGATCTTTGATAGTTTTTACTGTGAACTTAGGGTCAAATATGTCTGAGTCTCGAGATCTCGAAGCCTCACTTTCCTTCCACTTGTCTATATAACTCTAAAAATGCTTTCATCACTGAACATGACTTCCTCCCATTGTTCTTATATCCCGGCTGCATATTTCTTTGCAAAATTAAACCTCTTGGTCTTCATGTCATTCGTCAAAAGTGACTTCTTGGCAGCATACATACTCATATTATTGCATGGACATATACTTGTCTAATCTTCAGTCCTTCTACCAACTTTGGTTAAAATCAAATCAAAACTGGAGCTGACTTTATACAATGGCCTTTAAATTTGATAATTCCTTGTGACTTTTACATCAGACTGATTGTTCTCAGAATTGACTTTATCCTTGTATTAGCCTGAATCCTTCTACCATGTTTAATCTACGTAGGATAATAATGGATTCAGTTGACCTTGCCTGTGACTTTTTCCTAATTGCTCTTTAAAATATGAAAAAGGACAAAAGAAAAAGTCAACCTCTTCAGTGATCCTCAACTCGTCAAACATGTTTGATCCAATCAGAGAATGCAGACTTGGTTTCTTTGTTCAAACAAGTAGACATACTGGTCTAGATTGGACCTTGTGTGACATACGGTTCTAGCTTGGACTTTGTGCTGTGACCATGAACCTTAACATTATGTTCACAATACTGAATCCCAACGTTTTTGCCTGACTCTTAACCATTCCACCAAGCTTGGTTCAAATCAGATTAAAATTGTTGAGTGAACCTTAGCTTGTAATCTGGCCTTGACCTATTTCTGAGACCTTGACCTTTGAGTAATTCCTCTCAAAGCAGAATCAATTTGTTCTCTCCTTATTGTAACCCTTTCACACAGTATTAAGTCGACCTTGCCATGTGATCTTGATCTTTGACTTGTTGTCAAAAATTATAGGTATATTTCCTACCGGACCTTCAGTCCATCGACCAAATTTGGTTGTTATGAGATCAGCGTTGTCTAGTTTATTTAACACACACACACACACACACACACACACACACACTGATGAAAATGTTACACTTGTTATGGCTTCTCTAGTGCAGGTGTAATGTCGCCAGGTGATCGAGGAGGTGAAGGTGCTCCAACGGGAAGCGACTTTCAAGGGTTCAGTAGTGTGGCTGGGGTTTAGTGCTCACATAATGCCACTCAAGAAAAAGGCTGGTTATCCTTACTATAAATATTTGGGAGAAGCAGCCTAGCCCCGTCTGTGTTTCTTTTCTGAGTATATTGTTTTACACAACAGAAATCAGAGAGAGAGAGAGAGAGAGAGAGAGAGAGAGACAGACAGACAGACAGAGACAGACAGACAGACAGACAGAGAGACAGACAGACAGACAGACAGACAGAGAAAGAAAGAACATCATTTACACACTCACAGATGCCAATACCTTCAAATATTCTGAAGAATAAAATAACAGCCCTACAAGAGACGGAGGAATTATGATAAAACTGGGTAGAAGTGTGAACCTTTCCTGAAAATAATAAAGTTTGGCAGGTGCAGTCTCCACAGAAGTGGTGAGCATTGTGTGTGTGTGTGTGTGTGTGTGTGTGTGTGTGTGTGTGTGTCGAGCTACATCATCCTTCCGTTACCTTACTACGGTAAGTCTGGCGAGGAAATCAAATTTGCATGCAAAGTGGACCGCGCCACACCGGCTGGAGTTCACAGCAATCGAACTGTGTGGTGATTATTCACGGAAAGTCTTGAGTTCGTTGTGGATTCCCATTTTTTTTTTTTTTTATTTATTTATTTTTGTGTGTGGAGGAAGTAAGCCTACTTACTGTACACAGTGCGAACGTGTTTATTGTGATGGTGGCCAAGGTGGCAGCTTGGACACCTCGCCAGGTATGACCACTTTTTTTTTTTTAGAAATTAATGACTAGTCAATTGAGTTGTAGTACGTTTATGATGCGCAATGTTAGTTCTTTCTATTGAAAGAAGAAGTAACCAAGGTCTAAAACCCATTTATATTGTCTAAAATGATAGCAAAATTCAAAATCTGTTCATTTTGCTATGCCTGGACACTGTGTTTACATGACTGGACATCACAAGCAGAAGGAAATACTAATTGAGGGAGACAACGCCAGAGATGACTTATCAAATACATGACTATGGGCTTCCCTGTTACTTATCATTGGACTTTTTATTTCTATAAGTTCTCAGAGCCCTAAGTTCTGGATCCAATGGCCACGAATTAATCATCATGCCACCTACTCCACCTTCAGGTTGCCCCTTTTCTAACTTACATTACCTTCACTGATATACATTTCCTTCCCATCTTTCCAACCGGTTCTCGATCTCTTCTCTTCTACCCACCCACTTCACCCACATGAGGTATCCAAGTCTATATCTAAATCTCCAATCCATACATATTACCAAATCATCTCAGGTCACTTATTAAAACATCCACATCAGCACCACATTTGTTTCCGAACGTCTTCATTTGTTTATTTGTCTCCATATGGCTCCACATGCTTCCTTCAAATAACTCGTTTCGATCACTTTCACTCTTCTTTTGTGTCTTTCAAACAAATTACAAGCTTCACTTCCAATCATTGGAGTGGAGATTACAATACTGTTGTGCAATGTTTTTAACCATTTTTACTGATCTCCCTATTCCTACCATTTCCACTACTAATTAAAGAAGAAGAGATATGAAGAAAATGTTGATTATGATGATGTGGGTGACGATGATGATTTCCGATATATGTGGTGCGATTTGTGAGGATGTGTGTTGTGCCAGACATAAAAGATTATATATATATATATATATATATATATATATATATATATATATATATATATATATATATATATATATATATATATATATATATATATATATATATATATATATATATATATATATATATATATATATATATATATATATGAGAGAGAGAGAGAGAGAGAGAGAGAGGAGGTATTACTCTCAGACTTAAGCATGGTAAATACCCGAAGGTGAAAAAGGTGAGGAGTCAAGTCTCTCTCTCTCTCTAAAACATGCACAAGTATGCACATACACATGAACATACTCACTGGAAAGCACACACACACACACACACACACACACACACACACACACACACGTTGATGATGGTGATGATGGTGTGGTGTGTTGATGAATACGATGATAATAGGGGTGATGATAATGATGATGTTTATGGTGGTGATGGTGGTGGTGGTGGATGAAAGAACGATTGTTACCATTTCCAACCCAGGTGAGGTAGGCAGAATGAAGTAGGAGTCATATTCTATGGGTGGAGTAAAATGAGCATGAACACAATTCTCTACACTGTGCTCAGGCCTGTAGCTACCTAAGTGGCCTTGACTCATTACTGTTAAAGTCTGAGTAAATTGCCAGTTACAGTAGTCCAATAAACCATAACTTGGGTGTGACGTGCTATTTCGATAAATAATTTCATGTTTCCTTCTATTCCTTCAGCCACTGTTAGACTTTCACTCGATATTAATATAAAGAACCTGTTTTTTTAATAGTTATATGCTTTCCTGGTGCATTAACACTAAGTTAATGGATTAGGAAGTGCATGAATTTCGGTCATAGCAACAAATGTTCCTTTGTTTCTGGGTTCACCATTGGGGGTGCGGATGAGAGATGATAGCTAGCCTAATATGCCATAAAATATGTGTGATGCTCTTGGGAGAATCTACCTGGTATTATATGCAGTGGTCGTTATTACTAAGAGAGAAAATTAATTCTGGAATATTTTGTTTGCTAGCAGTGCATATTGTGAGTTTATGTGTAAACTCCTGAGACACCAAATTTTAGCTGAATCGGATATTTACTGGTGCAGCATATTACCCAAAGTTTGAACCTAATAATCAAAATCATTGTGTGATAATATTTTTTGTTATTGGAAAAAAAAAAAAGTTTGCGTTACTTCATTCGAGGCTACATTCTAGTAATACCAGCGTCTGTTTCTTTTTTCAGGGATTTGCCTTTTGAGTTATTATTAAGCACTTATTTACTATGACTGAAGTGAAATTGTTAACGCCAGTGATGAAAAGCAGGAGTAAAACCAAGATTTGGCTTGTTGGCCAACCTAGTGAAAGGCTACTTAGAAATAAGGTACCTTCTTGTGGAGAAGTGTCAGCGCAACCTTTCTACCGGATACGAATAGAGACATGAACACTGAGGGATTTAACATGTGTTCTGTCTGAGGAACTAGTGGGATTCTGGTAGAGAGCTCGTATTCCTGCATCTGAGCCATGAAATCGTATCCCCAAACTCGATTCTTTCCATAAAGAATGGGGAAATTTGGGGAAGAGTAAGAGCCGAAATACAGAAAGGAGGAGAAGAAGAGAAAGAACTTCCAAGAACAGATGAAAGACATCTTTGACATTCCACACACGAGTGCCTTCGACTTCATCAAAATCGTAAGGATAAGGAGTTTCTTATGGCTCAGAGGGAGAAGGTGAGGCGAGGCTCTATGCTGCGTATTGATGTCAAACTCCACCGGAAAGAACGAAGACAGAGAGAGAAAACAGACTGAACAGGAGAGGAGTGAGCGTGAGGAATGTCATCGAGCAGTATGAGAGGAAATAGTGGAGCTAGAGGAAGGCAAAACTGTTGATGAAGACGAAACAAGTGACAATTATATAGATATATAAGGTCCTTCCTTTTCGGCTGCAGCGAAGTATCCACCAAGAGCGAATCAAGAGTCTGAGGGTATCTGCAGAACGGCTGAGGCAATCATTCTATCCAACTGTGCTACTTGTAATGCACTGGAATGGAAAAGTAATTCCCGACGTAACAGGAGCAAATGTCACTGAACTCATTCTAATTCTCGTCTCAGGTGATGAAGTTTCAAAGCCTTTGGATGTACCCAATTTGGAATCAGGGACAGGAAAGGTCACGGTCAATGTCATCATTTAAACCTTGAGTGAGTGTGGTATATCTAAGCGTGTGGTAGGAATGGCACTGGACACTACTACCAGCAATACCGGACTGTGGGCATGGACGTGTTCCCTTATTCAACAAATATTGCACAAGGATCCCCTTAACCTGGCTTGTCGGCATTGCATATTTAAGATCCTTGTTCAAAAGGCCTTCACCATTCTCTCTGGACCGTCCTCTGGTCCCGACATTAACATATTCATGCGGTTTAAAGCCAAGTGGAATACTATTGACAAAGCACGATTTCGGACCTTGAATGATAATGAGGAAATGGTGGTGATTGATAGTGAGCAATGTGATGAGCTCATAGCATTGTGTACGAAACAGTTGCAAGAAAGCCAACCTCGAGATGATTATCGTGAACTGTTAGAACTGTCCATTGATGTCTTAGGTGGTGTACTACCCCGAACACGGTTCCAGTGCTGTGGTGCTTGCCACCATGACAGATGGATGGCTAAAGGTATGTACTCCATCAAAGTCTGTTTTTTCCTTCATCAGACAAACATCTCACTGAAGCAAATCCGACGACTGAAACGGTTTCTTGTGTTTATGAAGCAATACCTGAAACCATGGTTCATGGCAACAAAAGCAGCTGTAGCTCCACCAAACCACCTGAGGCTTTTCCAGGAAGTGTCAATTAATCCTGATAAGGACATCTAACAAGTCTGCTTGAAAGCATTTGATCGTCACAAGTACAACAGTATGTGTTAGTGCAATTAGTTGGATTGGCCTTTTTTGATCGAACTGTTGACCCTGAGGAGAAGCGATAATGGTGATGGCCCTTAATGAAGAAGGACGCAAAGATCAATTAAAGAGCACAGCAGTTGAACGTGAGTCGACAGCACTGAATCAGAAAAAAAATCAAGTTTAGTGATCAGTAACACCAAGAAGGTCTTCCGACTGCTAGGCCGTCCTCATTCATTCCTAGAATTCGGTCCATCCACATGGGAAAGTCGTGAGGATTACAAGGAAGCTGAGTGCTTCGTCCAGGGGTTACAGGTAACTTTGCTGAAAGAGGGGTAGCACTGATTCAGTAGTTTAATCCAGTGTTGACCAAGAATGAAGATCAACGGCAGTTTCTTCTCCAGGTCGTTTCGCAACACAGGCAAGTGTATCCAGATGCGAAGAAGGCTACAGCTGGCAGCAATTCCAAGCCAAAAACTAGACAACAATGAGTAGGAGTTGGGTTCCCATGAAACCCCCATCACCAAGCGGGGTGGGGGGTTGGGTAGGGACCTAGGTAACCCTATGGCATATTTACATTACGCCATAACAGTATAACTCTGTACATGGTGCGGCACCAGTTAAAATTATCTAATAACCATGAAAATTTCCATACACCAATTTTTAATCAATAGGAACGACGTCCCTCAGCAGCTGAAGCCATTTTTCCAAGATGAAAATTAAGTACCTTATCTCTCTCTTTCTCTCTCTCTCTCTCTACCATATATATATATATATATATATATATATATATATATATATATATATATATATATATATATATATATATATATATATATATATATATACTGTATAAGAGAAATATCACGGCGATTGCTACGCAGTTACCTTTGCTCTTTCTCTCAATACAAAGGAACTGGTATACCTTACTAACAGTCCTCCAGCACTCCTGCCTCCAACCAAGCCAACCTGCAAAAGTTAAATACACTTAATCATTATCATTCTCCATGTTTCAAAAATCTGCCAGTGACAATCATTTCCTAAGGCTCTCCCAATTTTGACTTTCTTCATTGCATCACGCACTTCCATTTTACCATTCCGTGCGTTTCCTCTTTGTCCAACTCATTAACGTGTTTCCTTCATGTGTTCATTCCCCTACCTTCTCAACCATCAGTCTTCCCATCTTATATTGAACCTGATGCTACCTCGCTTTTCTTTCGGTCCCACTTTATGTACCTTCTTCCATTACAGTTTCTTATGTTTCCACCATTTTACATTCAGGTGTCTACCGAGCTCCTTGTTCACCCCTTTATAAATCTCTTCCACTAGCCTCTTCACCTGTTTTCTTTATTTGAAATGCAAATCAGTCTTCCTCTCTTTGCATCTTTTATCTTTCCACTTCCTTCCAAGTCACTATATCTTTCTTTTTCACTTTCACAGCTTGCAACATCTCCTTTTCCACCATGCTTTTCTTTTCACCTTTCGTCTTCACATCCTACGCACCTCCTCACATGCTGCACAGATTTTATCTCTAAAGATATTTACCATCCATTTACTCCATCTGCTGCAAATCGTGTATGCCCCATTGCTTTTTGAGTTATTTCTTGTACTCCACCTTTTTCTTTCTTCTTCCTAGCACTACTACCTTTGTTCAACTGTTGTGTTTTGCACCACTGTCAATTACCCTAAAAATAGTTTGATCAGACAAGCCGATCCCCGTCCCGTGTACATTCTAGCATCAGTCAAAGACTTCTCTCTCTCTCTCTCTCTCTCTCTCTCTCTCTCTCTCTCTCACACACACACACACACACACACACACACACACACACACACACACACACACACACACACACACACACACACACACGCAGTGAACCAATACCTTACATTCAAACAACTCTCCTCTTGTTCATTCCTATTTGTGGATCACTTTGTACCTGAAAAAGAAGTTAGCTGTTACTAAACCCTTCCCAGCAAGAGTATCCATCAGGGCATTACCATACCCATCCACTTCAGTGGATAAACCTGTGTCCATCCACCTCATCAGTTCCAGCATTCCCCACTATAACAATCATATTTTGTATCAGAATCAGTCTCTCACTTCGGTCAAACTTCTAATGGCATGCTTCTACATTCTCCGTAAAATCCAGTTTACGTGTAGCTGGGTGGCCCTTTGTCAGATAATATGCACATACGGTATTCTTTACTTGTATGTTTTTACATTCATTCTTACCCTCACAATCCTTGATCTAACTGACATGTACGTGCACTCCCTTGTAGCTTCCTACTATCTCGTGCACACAGAATTGCCTACGCCCTCCTTCACCCTCATTATCATCCATGCCAGCACACATCGCTCACTTTGTATTCTTTTCCATTTGCTTTCAGTCAATCCAGACATATCAATATCTACATTTAATAGGACCTACACTATCTCCGTTTCTTTCATTATTCATACCTAATGCGTTCCGCTGCCATCCTCAGAGTATCCACTGCTCAGCTCTCGGTTATTAACTGCTGTTCCATCTGACTCTGAAGCTTTGTGTTTGAGGATTTTGTTATGTTTGTTACAGTGTGGATAAAAGACTCTCTAAACTCCCGATTATTGACTTTTCCAACACGTAGGGAACATGTAGGGCTGGTTCGATGGTTATCACCTACCCTGGTAAATGGCTTCTTGGTTTACAGGAAAAACACGGCTTTAACTTAATGTTGATTTATCTGTTGGCAGCACTACATCAAATGAGAGGATGACGGGTGCCCACACCTACCCTGCAAATAGGTAATGTGATGTGTATAAACTACAGTAGGCCTGGTAGATAAACTTCAGAAATAAGGTAGGGATAGTAGAGAGGAAGATTCGTGTTATACAGACACAACCAAATGCACCCGGAAACTCTTTTGACTCAGCACTGGGAAATGGATTACCTTAACCCTAGATAGGTGAAGTGGGGTATCAGAAACCCCAGTTCCCGAAATTTGATTTTTAATATGAGCATAAGGTCTACAGATCTGTCCGTCTCATTACCTTCCTGCCTAGTGATGCTCTTCATGGGAATGATAGGGTCATAGCTGTATCTGGCTCTGATTTTGCTCTATAGAGCCATTGGGGTATGTTAGACCTCCAGATTACCTATAATGTAACCTAGTTGAGCCCTCTTGTGATTTTTTTTTCTTTCAATTTGCTGTCTTTCTCCTTTTGTATACAGAAGGTCCCAACATCAGTCTACTGCAGGCCACCCAAGGAATCATGATATTACTTTTCAATTTTGCAAGATTTAGTTTTAAAATTTGCATACCTAAAATTTAATCATTTTTGTATAAACTTTAAAAAATATATATATTTTTTCAATTAAACTTTATTTTTTCTGGCCCTATTTAAAGATAAGGGGTTGAATTATTTGTGTATTGAAGCATTTTGAAATATCTCAAACGGAAGTTTTTTTTTTTTTTCAGACCCCACGTTACCTAATATGTAACATTTGAAGACTTCCTATCTAGGGTTAAGCGCAAGGAACATGTGCATGACATTGATGCAAATAATGTGTTGTTTGGTTTTCATCCCTAATGCTATACACTCAGCACTTAAGAATTTTGTGCACAATTGTATAATATAGCCAAATATCTTATGAAACTGAAATCCTACCGTGGCCACATATATAACACATTTTTCACCAAACATTAACAAAATAACAAGTTCCACTGATTTCTACATATTGGAACTGACTGGGGGAAAATCCTCCCCTCCACTCCAACTGACAGCAAACCCTTTTCTGTTTCCTCCTACTTTCTCCATTTTCATTTCAAAGCCAAAGGTGGAGGTTGTGTATATGCACGCAACGATTTATCTTGCTCTCAAGTTTCTGAACTTGATTCTTCTGAATTCCCTACTCTCTAGCTTCGGCTTTCTTGTCATTCTCTGACTAAATATATCTGCACTGTTTACTTATTCCCTAATTCTACCAACTATCAAAAATTCTTCGACTATCTTACTTCTACAATGGAACACATTCTATTCATTTCTGCTTTCTCTGAAATCTCCATTCTAAGAGATTTCAATGTTCACCACCTTTGGCTCTCCTCTTATTTCACTGATCCACCTGGTGAACAAGCCTACGTCTTTTCTATCCTTAATGACCTAGAGCACCTTGTCCAGCACCCTACCCGTATCCCTGACCGCCTTGGAGAGAGCTCCAATATACTTGACCTCTGCCTTACAATTAATCCTTCTGCTTACACTGTTAATCTTTCCTCTCCGTTGGGCTCCTCTGATCACAACCTTATTACCTTAACCTGTTCTATCGCTCCGGTACGGCCTGTGGACCCTCCAAAGAAACGTCATCTGTAGCACTTTGGAGCTGCAGATTAGGAGGCCCTCAGACAGTACTTCTTTGATTTTCCCTGGAATGATTATTGCTTCCATGGCTGGAAGCCATCTGAGTGTGCCTTGTGCATTATGGAAGTTATTCTCTCGGGCATGGAAGCATACATTCCTTTCTCATATCCTTTGACTAATTCAAGAAAGCCTTGGTTTAATCACACTTGTTCTAATGCTGTCCGCAAACAAGGAGAGGGCCTATAAAAGGTACCAGAGCCAACCCACCCCTGAATCACATCTTTTTTTGTTTCTGCCTGGAATTGTGCTAAGTCTGTTCTTCGCACTGCTAAAAATAATTTCATCCGTACTAAGTGCTCTCAACTCTCCAACTGGAATTCTTCCCGCTCCTTCTGGCACCTTGCCAAAAACTTTCTAACAACTTTACCTCATCATCCTTCCCTCCTCTTTTCTACTCTCATGGCTCTGTAACTATTTACTTCTACTGATAAAGCAGATTTCTTCGCTCAGACTTTCTCCTCGAATTCCACCTTAGACGATTCCAATGCTTTTCCCCCATCACTTCCCCTCCATTAGACTTCCTCATGGCTAACATCAAAATTTCTTCAGCTGATGTATTTTCTGCCATCACTGGCCTCAATACTAATAAGGCATATGGGCCTGATGGAGTCCCTCCTGTTGTCCTCCAGAACTGTGCTTCTGTGCTTACACCCTGCCTAGGTAAACTCTTTCGCCTTTGTCTGTCAACTTGTACCTTTCCTTCTTGCTGGAAGTTTGCTTTCATTCAGCCAGTCCCAAAGAAGGGTGACCGATCCCAACCCTTGAACTATCGTCCTAGTGCTTTAACATCCTGTGTTTCCAAAATTTTCAAGTCAATTCTTAATAGAAAAATTTTAAAGCATCTTTCCTCTCACAACCTTCTTTCTGATCGTCAGTATGGGTTCTGTCAGGGACGCTCCACTGGCGATCTTCTCACCTACCTTTCAGACTCCTGGTCATCCTCCTTTCGGGACTTTGGCGAAAGCTTTGCCATTGCACTTGACATCTCAAAGGCTTTCGATCGAGTCTGGCATAAAACTTTAATTTCCAAACTGCCCCCTTACGGTTTCTGTCCTTCTATCTGTGCCTTCATCAATAGCTTCCTTTATGGTCGTTCTATAGTTGTAGACGGCCTCATTCTTCTCCTAGATCTATCAACAGCGGTGTTCCTCAGGGCTCTGTCCTATCACCAACTCTCTTCCTTTTATTCATCAATGATCTTCTAAGCTACACATCTAACCCTATCCACTCGTACGCTGACGATTCCACTCTTCACCTTTCCATTCGGTTCCCGCAACGTCCATCTCAGCAGATACTTTAACAAACAAGGGCTGGAGCTATGGCATACCTAATATCTGACTTGGCTCGTATCTCTGGCTGGGGTAAAAATAATCTTGTTGTTTTTAATGCATCAAAAACTCAGTTTTTACACCTATCAACCAGACACAATCGTCCACAGGAGTACCCTCTAAGGTTTAATAATATCCAGGTCAATCCTGCATCATCCTTGAACATGCTTGGGGTTTCATTCACTCGGGACTTATCTTGGAAAAATCATATTGCATCTCATAAAATGTGCTTCCAAGAGATTACGTGTGCTAAGCCAACTCCGTTCCTTCTTTACCCCTGCACAGTTGTTGACTTTATACACGTTATTTATTCGCCCCTGTTTAGAGTGCAGCTCTCATGTGTGGGGAGGCGCCCCACATACAGCTCTTCTCAATAGGGTGGAGTCAAAGGCTTTTCATCTCATCAACTCTCCTCCTCATACTGGCTCCCTTCAACCTCTGTCTCCTCGCCGCACTGTTGCATCTTATCTCTTTTCTCTCGCTACTTTAATGGTCACTGCTCCTCTGAACTGTCTGCTTGCATCCCTCTACCTCTATGACGTGTGCGTAGCACCCGTCTAGCAACAAATTCTCCTCCCTTTTCTGTCCAACTCTCTAATGCAAGAGCTAACCGTTACTACCGGTCCTTCATGTATAGAACAGGTCAACTCTGGAACTGTCTCCCTCTGCCTGTATTTCCTACTTTCTATAACCTCCAGTCTTTCAAAAGCAGTGTCCAGGCATCTCGAAATGAACGGATCTTGAATTTGGCTCTCTTTTGTATTGTTTTTGTTTTTCCTTGGAAGGAACAGTTTGTGGGATCCTGGCCTTTGGTTCCTTCTGTCATGCATAAAATAAAAAAAAATACTCCCGTGTTTATCGGTTCTTGAGCGGAGATCAGTTTTCCATCAAGTGTTTAGTTAGTATGCCTTGGAACATTTGTATGTGCAGATTCTATACTGAGGACGAGATCATGCATTTATGTCATAGTTATTTTTTTTTCTTAATTTTTGGTTTACGAAGCTTTTTCTACTTTCTACAGCTAATGTATGTCATTTTATCATATGTTTTTTTTACTTTTCTCGTTGTTGTTGTTGTTGTTGTTGTTGTTGTTGTTGCTGCTGCTGCCGCAACAACAGGTTCACATCTTGTGAATCTAGTGAACTGCTGAAAAATATTCTACTGTCCCGATATAAATCCCGATATAAAAATCTTAAACCTTGTCCTGTTTCAATTTATCTTATTAAAGACATTGTACAGGACTTTACACATTCGATTGAAATATATATACCTGAACCTTAAACACACACACACACACCAGGTATAATTTTAAACTAATAACAATGTACGGCATTTCTCTAATATAAAGCAGCTACATTTCATATGGTGCACATATATTAGGGTGTCGTCCGATCAAGAATGGATGTTGAATAGTGTTGAATAGTAACAAAGAAGTTAAAACCTGTTTCCAGTGTAGCCAGATTACAGGATGTAGCCTAAAATCACACAGTAAAAAAATAGAACGTGTCAAGAATCTACCTATTGATATACTATGTGGCTGGTCAAAATAGCTGTATGTCATATCATTCACGATAAACTGCAGATGCTGAGCCAGCATGAAAGACATGTGCTAAGCCTAGGTGAAAGAACATTTGCTAGGTCTAGGTGAAGTGCCTATGCGCTGATGATCTGTATCTGGATGGCTATTTAATCATTTAGTGTCAATAATGGCACCAATCAATAACATGCTCTTTAGTGATTTTGACTATAGAGCGTAGCCTGGGAGCTATAAGGTCGTTAGGGTTAATCTGTACCTATCTATCTACCTACATATCTCTCTATCAATCAGTTTATCTATCTATCTATATACAGTATATATATATATATATATATATATATATATATATATATATATATACAAACTGAAATCCAAGAAGATCTATGCGTACAGTTTAAGAATCCTCGCAGAAGATTACAAATTCGATAGCTTAGTGAGTGAACTGGAAAACATTAGTTGGGATATTGTAGGTTTGAGTGAGATCCATAGAAAAGATGGAAAAGTAACTGAGCTCAGAGACAGCAACCTCCTATTTACTACAGAGGAAGGCAAAATGAAAGAGTTAGTGGTGTAGGATTTCTCATGAATAGAAATCTTTCAGACAACGTTGTTAAATTCAGCAGTGTATCTGAGAGAGCAGCATGAGCTGTAATAAAAATATATCCGTGCAAAAAATATATCCGTAAAGTAATACTAACATATACACCAACTTCTCAAAGCTCAGATGATGAAATAGAAACGTTCTATGACGACATCTCCAAGACTATAGAAGAAGAAAAGGACATGTATTCTATACTCATGGGAAATTTCAATGCAAAAGTTGGGAAATCAAAAAATAGAGAAGCAGGTATGGGAAAATTTGGATTGGAAGAAATGAGCGAAAGAGGAGAAATGCTAATAAATTTTGCGGAACTGTGTAACATGAGAATTATATGAACACATTCTTTCAGATGAGAACAGGGAGAAAAGGGACCAGGAGAAGCCCTAATGGAGAAACAAAGAATGAAATCGACTTCATTTTAGCAGATAACAACAACACGATCACAAATGTCACAGTTATCAGCCAAATAAATAAAGGAAGTGGCTATGGAATGGTGGGTTGCTCAGCCAAATTCTATTTCAGAAGTGAATAAAAGATTATTAAAAATAAAACGATATGCCTAATAAAAGTAAACGAAAACTAAACAGCCTTTCAGTTGGAAATAAGGAACAGATATCAGGCTCTAAGTAATGCTGAATGTGACACTGATGAGGTGAATGACTAACTAACAAAAGTTCTAAGAGAATCAGCGGAGGCAGTAGCAAAACCTAATACAACGAAGGCCAAGAAGTATTCAAAAAAGACACTCGAACTTATGAAAAACGAAAGGAGAGAAAAAACAAAGATGAAATAAACGAGCTGAATTAAAAAAGCTTATCAACAAGAGACAAAGAGAAGAAACAAGAAAGAGAAACATGGATTAGATCAAAGAAACCATCAAAAAAGGAAAACGTCTGAAACATGTCCTAAGTAAAATGGCACTAGGAAAGCAACAAATTACATCAAAGACAAAAATGGTGAATTCATTAACTGCAGAGATAAGATGGTGAAGAGAGTTGAAAAATTTTACAATGAACTGTATGCATCAAAGATAGTAGTTCGAATAGCTAACTTTTTATTTGACACAAGTGAATTACCTGAGGGAACATCAGAAGAAGTAGGTATTTCTCTAACAAATATGAAGAGAGGGAAGGCTCCAGGAGAAGATGGAATAGCAGCAGATTTACTGTTCGATGCGGGAGTAGAAGTACAATACAGCCTTGCTTACTTATTTACTCTCTCTCTCTCTCTCTCTCTCTCTCTCTCTCTGTATATATATTATATATATATATATATATCATCATCATCATCATCATCAGCCGTCTGAGTATGCACTGCAGGACCGGCCTATCCCAACCGAAGTCGGGACGATAGAGCCAATGTATCTCTACTAAGTGGCTTAGGCTGTCTAGAGATTGTATGTAGGACGAGAAGTGCTTGCAAGTGTAATTGTAGTGTTAGAGTGGCTATGGATGTGTGTGTAGTCTGTGAACCAAATGTAATCGGCCCGTGCAAGCCAACTGGGTGCAAGCATACTTTATAGTAAGCGACACTGGTATATATATATATATATATATATATATATATATATATATATATATATATATATATATATATATATAAATATATATATATATATATATATATATATATATATATATATATATAAATATATATATATATATATATATATATATATATATATATATATATATATATATACTGTACATCCCCCTAGTACGCGCCTATATAGGCGGCAGAGGACGTCGCGTACTAGGAATTTGTGTACTGTGAATACATAAACTTATGGGAAAAATTGCATATGGGTGGCACCCCCTTCATGGGCAACCCTTGAGACGCATTTCAGACCTGAGTATTGTACGTTACACGGAAACTATCTAAGACACATTACCTAAGATAAAGTAAACCTACAAGATTATGGCTTTACTATGTAAATCATTGATGGTAGGTGGTGGCGACCATCATCCACTCACTTGATGTAGTACTGCCTACTTCTTCCTTAGCCTTTATCATTCTTTTTCTGTGCCTGCCCTCCTCTCGTCCCATCTTTCCTGTCACTTCTTATTGCTCTTCTTTCCTTTACAGGTGGCTTTACATTGAGTGACAAGCCAAATGGTTTCCTGTAAGCCAAGAAACCATTTACAATGCTGGGCGGTAACCATGTAGCCAACCCATACGTGCTGCCTACGTGCCAACAAGTGGGTTGGTGGAGGGTTAGTGCCCCTCTCCATAAAACCAATAACTCAATGTCAAATGGTCACCCCTTATGGGATTATGGCATCTGGCAATAGATAGACAGATAGACCTTTACCTGTTATCACTTCTTGGGGGGGTAATGTCGCATACTCTGGGTAACCCCGGATTTGGGCCACTCTTCGCTCCCCGTTTCGGTTACAAGGAGTTCCGTTCGCGTGCTGATAAAAAATACACACACACACACACACACACACACACACACACACACACACACAAAAGGTCCTCGCATGCAAGGGGGATCGTGAACTCGGAACTCGCGTACCGTGGGGATGTACTGTATATATATATACAATATATATATATATATATATATATATATATATATATATATATATATATATATATATATATA